>NW_025547334.1:0-22950 GCF_905237065.1 Salmo salar
AGGTGTGCATTTCACCTGCCATACCTTTCAAATGTGTGCATTTCACCTGCCATGCATTTTAATGGTGTGCATTTCACTTGCCATACCTTTCAAAGGTGTGCATTTCACCTTCCATACATTTCAAAGGTGTGCATTTCACCTGCCATACATTTCAAACGTGTGCATTTCACCTGCCATACATTTCAAAGGTGTGCATTTCACCTGCCATACATTTCAAAGGTGTGCATTTCACCTGCCATACCTTTCAAAGGTGTGCATTTCACCTACCATACATTTCAAATGTGTGCATTTCACCTGCCATGCATTTCAATGGTGTGCATTTCACCTGCCATACCTTTCAAAGGTGTGCATTTCACCTGCCATGCATTTTTAATGGTGTGCATTTCACCTGCCATACATTTCAAAGGTGTGCATTTCACCTTCCATACATTTCAAAGGTGTGCATTTCACCTGCCATACCTTTCAAAGGTGTGCATTTCACCTGCCATACATTTCAAAGGTGTGCATTTCACCTGCCATACCTTTCAAAGGTGTGCATTTCACCTGCCATACCTTTCAAAGGTGTGCATTTCACCTGCCATACATTTCAAAGGTGTGCATTTCACCTGCCATACCTTTCAAAGGTGTGCATTTCACCTGCCATACCTTTCAAATGTGTGCATTTCACCTGCCATGAACTTTCAATGTTGTGCATTTCACCTGCCATACCTTTGAAAGGTGTGCATTTCACCTGCCATACCTTTCAAAGGTGTGCATTTCACCTTCCATACATTTCAAAGGTGTGCATTTCACCTGCCATACATTTCAAAGGTGTGCATTTCACCTGCCATACCTTTCAAATGTGTGCATTTCACCTGCCATGCATTTTAATGGTGTGCATTTCACCTGCCATACCTTTCAAAGGTGTGCATTTCACCTTCCATACATTTCAAAGGTGTGCATTTCACCTGCCATACATTTCAAACGTGTGCATTTCACCTGCCATACATTTCAAAGGTGTGCATTTCACCTGCCATACATTTCAAAGGTGTGCATTTCACCTGCCATACCTTTCAAAGGTGTGCATTTCACCTACCATACATTTCAAATGTGTGCTTTTCACCTGCCATGCATTTTAATGGTGTGCATTTCACCTGCCATACCTTTCAAAGGTGTGCATTTCACCTGCCATGCATTTTAATGGTGTGCATTTCACCTGCCATACCTTTGAAAGGTGTGCATTTCACCTTCCATACATTTCAAAGGTGTGCATTTCACCTGCCATACCTTTCAAAGGTGTGCATTTCACCTTGCCATACATTTCAAAGGTGTGCATTTCACCTGCCATACCTTTCAAAGGTGTGCATTTCACCTGCCATACATTTCAAAGGTGTGCATTTCACCTGCCATACCTTTCAAAGGTGTGCATTTCACCTGCCATACCTTTCAAAGGTGTGCATTTCACCTGCCATACATTTCAAAGGTGTGCATTTCACCTGCCATACCTTTCAATGGTGTGCATTTCACCTACCATACCTTTCAAATGTGTGCATTTCACCTGACATGAATTTTAATGTTGTGCATTTCACCTGCCAGACCTTTCAAAGGTGTGCATTTCACCTGCCATACCTTTCAAAGGTGTGCATTTCACCTTCCATACATTTCAAAGGTGTGCATTTCACCTGCCATACATTTCAAAGGTGTGCATTTCACCTGCCATACATTTCAAAGGTGTGCATTTCACCTGCCATACATTTCAAAGGTGTGCATTTCACCTGCCATACCTTTCAAAGGTGTGCATTTCACCTACCATACATTTCAAATGTGTGCATTTCACCTGCCATGCATTTTAATGGTGTGCATTTCACCTGCCATACATTTCAAAGGTGTGCATTTCACCTTCCATACATTTCAAAGGTGTGCATTTCACCTGCCATACCTTTCAAAGGTGTGCATTTCACCTGCCATACATTTCAAAGGTGTGCATTTCACCTGCCATACCTTTCAAAGGTGTGCATTTCACCTGCCATACCTTTCAAAGGTGTGCATTTCACCTGCCATACATTTCAAAGGTGTGCATTTGACCTGCCATACCTTTCAAAGGTGTGCATTTCACCTACCATACCTTTCAAATGTGTGCATTTCACCTGCCATGCATTTCAATGTTGTGCATTTCACCTGCCATACCTTTCAAAGGTGTGCATTTCACCTGCCATACCTTTCAAAGGTGTGCATTTCACCTTCCATACATTTCAAAGGTGTGCATTTCACCTGCCATACATTTCAAAGGTGTGCATTTCACCTGCCATACCTTTCAAATGTGTGCATTTCACCTGCCATGCATTTTAATGGTGTGCATTTCACTTGCCATACCTTTCAAAGGTGTGCATTTCACCTTCCATACATTTCAAAGGTGTGCATTTCACCTGCCATACATTTCAAAGGTGTGCATTTCACCTGCCATACATTTCAAAGGTGTGCATTTCACCTGCCATACATTTCAAAGGTGTGCATTTCACCTGCCATACATTTCAAAGGTGTGCATTTCACCTGCCATACCTTTCAAAGGTGTGCATTTCACCTGCCATACATTTCAAATGTGTGCATTTTACCTGCCATGCATTTTAATGGTGTGCATTTCACCTGCCATACATTTCAAAGGTGTGCATTTCACCTTCCATACATTTCAAAGGTGTGCATTTCACCTGCCATACCTTTCAAAGGTGTGCATTTCACCTGCCATACATTTCAAAGGTGTGCATTTCACCTGCCATACCTTTCAAAGGTGTGCATTTCACCTGCCATACCTTTCAAAGGTGTGCATTTCACCTGCCATACATTTCAAAGGTGTGCATTTCACCTGCCATACCTTTCAATGGTGTGCATTTCACCTGCCATACCTTTCAAATGTGTGCATTTCACCTGCCATGCATTTCAATGTTGTGCATTTCACCTGCCATACCTTTGAAAGGTGTGCATTTCACCTGCCATACCTTTCAAAGGTGTGCATTTCACCTTCCATACATTTCAAAGGTGTGCATTTCACCTGCCATACATTTCAAAGGTGTGCATTTCACCTGCCATACCTTTCAAATGTGTGCATTTCACCTGCCATGCATTTTAATGGTGTGCATTTCACCTGCCATACCTTTCAAAGGTGTGCATTTCACCTGCCATACATTTCAAAGGTGTGCATTTCACCTGCCATACCTTTCAAAGGTGTGCATTTCACCTACCATACATTTCAAATGTGTGCATTTCACCTGCCATGCATTTTAATGGTGTGCATTTCACCTGCCATACCTTTCAAAGGTGTGCATTTCACCTGCCATGCATTTTAATGGTGTGCATTTCACCTGCCATACATTTCAAAGGTGTGCATTTCACCTTCCATACATTTCAAAGGTGTGCATTTCACCTGCCATACCTTTCAAAGGTGTGCATTTCACTTGCCATACATTTCAAAGGTGTGCATTTCACCTGCCATACCTTTCAAAGGTGTGCATTTCACCTGCCATACCTTTCAAAGGTGTGCATTTCACCTGCCATACATTTCAAAGGTGTGCATTTCACCTGCCATACCTTTCAAAGGTGTGCATTTCACCTACCATACCTTTCAAATGTGTGCATTTCACCTGCCATGAATTTTAATGGTGTGCATTTCACCTGCCAGACCTTTCAAAGGTGTGCATTTCACCTGCCATGCATTTTAATGGTGTGCATTTCACCTGCCATACCTTTCAAAGGTGTGCATTTCACCTTCCATACATTTCAAAGGTGTGCATTTCACCTGCCATACATTTCAAAGGTGTGCATTTCACCTGCCATACATTTCAAAGGTGTGCATTTCACCTGCCATACATTTCAAAGGTGTGCATTTCACCTGCCATACCTTTCAAAGGTGTGCATTTCACCTACCATACATTTCAAATGTGTGCATTTTACCTGCCATGCATTTTAATGGTGTGCATTTCACCTGCCATACATTTCAAAGGTGTGCATTTCACCTGCCATACATTTCAAAGGTGTGCATTTCACCTGCCATACCTTTCAAAGGTGTGCATTTCACCTGCCATACATTTCAAAGGTGTGCATTTCACCTGCCATACCTTTCAAAGGTGTGCATTTCACCTGCCATACCTTTCAAAGGAGTGCATTTCACCTGCCATACATTTCAAAGGTGTGCATTTGACCTGCCATACCTTTCAATGGTGTGCATTTCACCTACCATACCTTTCAAATGTGTGCATTTCACCTGCCATGAATTTCAATGTTGTGCATTTCACCTGCCAGACCTTTGAAAGGTGTGCATTTCACCTGCCATACCTTTCAAAGGTGTGCATTTCACCTTCCATACATTTCAAAGGTGTGCATTTCACCTGCCATACATTTCAAAGGTGTGCATTTCACCTGCCATACCTTTCAATGGTGTGCATTTCACCTACCATACCTTTCAAATGTGTGCATTTCACCTGCCATGAATTTCAATGTTGTGCATTTCACCTGCCAGACCTTTGAAAGGTGTGCATTTCACCTGCCATACCTTTCAAAGGTGTGCATTTCACCTTCCATACATTTCAAAGGTGTGCATTTCACCTGCCATACATTTCAAAGGTGTGCATTTCACCTGCCATACCTTTCAAATGTGTGCATTTCACCTGCCATGCATTTTAATGGTGTGCATTTCACTTGCCATACCTTTCAAAGGTGTGCATTTCACCTTCCATACATTTCAAAGGTGTGCATTTCACCTGCCATACCTTTCAAAGGTGTGCATTTCACCTACCATACATTTCAAATGTGTGCTTTTCACCTGCCATGCATTTTAATGGTGTGCATTTCACCTGCCATACCTTTCAAAGGTGTGCATTTCACCTGCCATGCATTTTAATGGTGTGCATTTCACCTGCCATACATTTCAAAGGTGTGCATTTCACCTTCCATACATTTCAAAGGTGTGCATTTCACCTGCCATACCTTTCAAAGGTGTGCATTTCACTTGCCATACATTTCAAAGGTGTGCATTTCACCTGCCATACCTTTCAAAGGTGTGCATTTCACCTGCCATACCTTTCAAAGGTGTGCATTTCACCTGCCATACATTTCAAAGGTGTGCATTTCACCTGCCATACCTTTCAAAGGTGTGCATTTCACCTACCATACCTTTCAAATGTGTGCATTTCACCTGCCATGAATTTTAATGTTGTGCATTTCACCTGCCAGACCTTTGAAAGGTGTGCATTTCACCTGCCATGCATTTTAATGGTGTGCATTTCACTTGCCATACCTTTCAAAGGTGTGCATTTCACCTTCCATACATTTCAAAGGTGTGCATTTCACCTGCCATACATTTCAAACGTGTGCATTTCACCTGCCATACATTTCAAAGGTGTGCATTTCACCTGCCATACATTTCAAAGGTGTGCATTTCACCTGCCATACCTTTCAAAGGTGTGCATTTCACCTACCATACATTTCAAATGTGTGCATTTCACCTGCCATGCATTTTAATGGTGTGCATTTCACCTGCCATACATTTCAAAGGTGTGCATTTCACCTTCCATACATTTCAAAGGTGTGCATTTCACCTGCCATACCTTTCAAAGGTGTGCATTTCACCTGCCATACATTTCAAAGGTGTGCATTTCACCTGCCATACCTTTCAAAGGTGTGCATTTCACCTGCCATACCTTTCAAAGGAGTGCATTTCACCTGCCATACATTTCAAAGGTGTGCATTTCACCTGCCATACCTTTCAATGGTGTGCATTTCACCTACCATACCTTTCAAATGTGTGCATTTCACCTGCCATGCATTTCAATGTTGTGCATTTCACCTGCCAGACCTTTGAAAGGTGTGCATTTCACCTGCCATACCTTTCAAAGGTGTGCATTTCACCTTCCATACATTTCAAAGGTGTGCATTTCACCTGCCATACATTTCAAAGGTGTGCATTTCACCTGCCATACCTTTCAAATGTGTGCATTTCACCTGCCATGCATTTTAATGGTGTGCATTTCACTTGCCATACCTTTCAAAGGTGTGCATTTCACCTTCCATACATTTCAAAGGTGTGCATTTCACCTGCCATACATTTCAAACGTGTGCATTTCACCTGCCATACATTTCAAAGGTGTTCATTTCACCTGCCATACATTTCAAAGGTGTGCATTTCACCTGCCATACATTTCAAAGGTGTGCATTTCACCTGCCATACCTTTCAAAGGTGTGCATTTCACCTGCCATACATTTCAAATGTGTGCATTTTACCTGCCATGCATTTTAATGGTGTGCATTTCACCTGCCATACATTTCAAAGGTGTGCATTTCACCTTCCATACATTTCAAAGGTGTGCATTTCACCTGCCATACCTTTCAAAGGTGTGCATTTCACCTGCCATACATTTCAAAGGTGTGCATTTCACCTGCCATACCTTTCAAAGGTGTGCATTTCACCTGCCATACCTTTCAAAGGTGTGCATTTCACCTGCCATACATTTCAAAGGTGTGCATTTCACCTGCCATACCTTTCAATGGTGTGCATTTCACCTACCATACCTTTCAAATGTGTGCATTTCACCTGCCATGAATTTCAATGTTGTGCATTTCACCTGCCAGACCTTTGAAAGGTGTGCATTTCACCTGCCATACCTTTCAAAGGTGTGCATTTCACCTTCCATACATTTCAAAGGTGTGCATTTCACCTGCCATACATTTCAAAGGTGTGCATTTCACCTGCCATACCTTTCAAATGTGTGCATTTCACCTGCCATGCATTTTAATGGTGTGCATTTCACTTGCCATACCTTTCAAAGGTGTGCATTTCACCTTCCATACATTTCAAAGGTGTGCATTTCACCTGCCATACCTTTCAAAGGTGTGCATTTCACCTACCATACATTTCAAATGTGTGCTTTTCACCTGCCATGCATTTTAATGGTGTGCATTTCACCTGCCATACCTTTCAAAGGTGTGCATTTCACCTGCCATGCATTTTAATGGTGTGCATTTCACCTGCCATACATTTCAAAGGTGTGCATTTCACCTTCCATACATTTCAAAGGTGTGCATTTCACCTGCCATACCTTTCAAAGGTGTGCATTTCACTTGCCATACATTTCAAAGGTGTGCATTTCACCTGCCATACCTTTCAAAGGTGTGCATTTCACCTGCCATACCTTTCAAAGGTGTGCATTTCACCTGCCATACATTTCAAAGGTGTGCATTTCACCTGCCATACCTTTCAAAGGTGTGCATTTCACCTACCATACCTTTCAAATGTGTGCATTTCACCTGCCATGAATTTTAATGTTGTGCATTTCACCTGCCAGACCTTTGAAAGGTGTGCATTTCACCTGCCATGCATTTTAATGGTGTGCATTTCACCTGCCATACCTTTCAAAGGTGTGCATTTCACCTTCCATACATTTCAAAGGTGTGCATTTCACCTGCCATACCTTTCAAAGGTGTGCATTTCACCTGCCATGCATTTTAATGGTGTGCATTTCACCTGCCATACCTTTCAAAGGTGTGCATTTCACCTGCCATGCATTTTAATGGTGTGCATTTCACCTGCCATACCTATCAAAGTTGTGCATTTCACCTTCCATACATTTCAAAGGTGTGCATTTCAACTGCCATACATTTCAAAGGTGTGCATTTCACCTGCCATACCTTTCAAATGTGTGCATTTCACCTGCCATGCATTTTAATGGTGTGCATTTCACCTGCCATAACTTTCAAAGGTGTGCATTTCACCTTCCATACATTTCAAAGGTGTGCATTTCACCTTCCATACATTTCAAAGGTGTGCATTTCACCTGCCATACCTTTCAAATGTGTGCATTTCACCTGCCATGCATTTTAATGGTGTGCATATCACCTGCCATACCTTTCAAAGGTGTGCATTTCACCTTCCATACATTTCAAAGGTGTGCATTTCACCTGCCATACATTTCAAAGGTGTGCATTTCACCTGCCATACATTTCAAAGGTGTGCATTTCACCTGCCATACCTTTCAAAGGTGTGCATTTCACCTGCCATACTTTTCAAAGGTGTGCATTTCACCTTCCATACATTTCAAAGGTGTGCATTTCACCTGCCATACCTTTCAAAGGTGTGCATTTCACCTGCCATACCTTTCAAAGGTGTGCATTTCACCTGCCATACCTTTCAAAGGTGTGCATTTCACTTGCCATACCTTTCAAAGGTGTGCATTTCACCTTCCATACATTTCAAAGGTGTGCATTTCACCTTCCATACATTTCAAAGGTGTGCATTTCACCTGCCATACATTTCAAAGGTGTGCATTTCACCTGCCATACCTTTCAAATGTGTGCATTTCACCTGCCATGCATTTTAATGGTGTGCATTTCACTTGCCATACCTTTCAAAGGTGTGCATTTCACCTTCCATACATTTCAAAGGTGTGCATTTCACCTGCCATAAATTTCAAACGTGTGCATTTCACCTGCCATACATTTCAAAGGTGTGCATTTCACCTGCCATACATTTCAAAGGTGTGCATTTCACCTGCCATACCTTTCAAAGGTGTGCATTTCACCTGCCATACTTTTCAAAGGGGTGCATTTCACCTTCCATACATTTCAAAGGTGTGCATTTCACCTGCCATGCATTTTAATGGTGTGCATTTCACCTGCCATATCTTTCAAAGGTGTGCATTTCACCTGCCATACCTTTCAAAGGTGTGCATTTCACCTGCCATACCTTTCAAAGGTGTGCATTTCACCTTCCATACATTTCAAAGGTGTGCATTTCACCTGCCATACCTTTCAAAGGTGTGCATTTCACCTGCCATACTTTTCAAAGGGGTGCATTTCACCTTCCATACATTTCAAAGGTGTGCATTTCACCTGCCATACCTTTCAAAGGTGTGCATTTCACCTTCCATACATTTCAAAGGTGTGCATTTCACCTGCCATAAATTTCAAACGTGTGCATTTCACCTGCCATACATTTCAAAGGTGTGCATTTCACCTGCCATACATTTCAAAGGTGTGCATTTCACCTGCCATACCTTTCAAAGGTGTGCATTTCACCTACCATACATTTCAAATGTGTGCATTTCACCTGCCATGCATTTTAATGGTGTGCATTTCACCTGCCATACATTTCAAAGGTGTGCATTTCACCTGCCATACATTTCAAAGGTGTGCATTTCACCTGCCATACCTTTCAAAGGTGTGCATTTCACCTGCCATACTTTTCAAAGGGGTGCATTTCACCTTCCATACATTTCAAAGGTGTGCATTTCACCTGCCATGCATTTTAATGGTGTGCATTTCACCTGCCATATCTTTCAAAGGTGTGCATTTCACCTGCCATACCTTTCAAAGGTGTGCATTTCACCTGCCATACCTTTCAAAGGTGTGCATTTCACCTGCCATACATTTCAAAGGTGTGCATTTCACCTGCCATACCTTTCAAAGGTGTGCATTTCACCTGCCATACTTTTCAAAGGGGTGCATTTCACCTTCCATACATTTCAAAGGTGTGCATTTCACCTGCCATACCTTTCAATGGTGTGCATTTCACCTACCATACCTTTCAAATGTGTGCATTTCACCTGCCATGAATTTTAATGTTGTGCATTTCACCTGCCAGACCTTTGAAAGGTGTGCATTTCACCTGCCATACAATTCAAAGGTGTGCATTTCACCTACCATACCTTTCAAAGGTGTGCATTTCACCTACCATACATTTCAAATGTGTGCATTTCACCTGCCATGCATTTTAATGGTGTGCATTTCACCTGCCATACCTTTCAAATGTGTGCATTTCACCTGCCATGCATTTTAATGGTGTGCATTTCACCTGCCATACATTTCAAAGGTGTGCATTTCACCTTCCATACATTTCAAAGGTGTGCATTTCACCTGCCATACCTTTCAAAGGTGTGCATTTCACCTGCCATACATTTCAAAGGTGTGCATTTCACCTGCCAAACCTTTCAAAGGTGTGCATTTCACCTGCCATACCTTTCAAAGGTGTGCATTTCACCTGCCATACATTTCAAAGGTGTGCATTTCACCTGCCATACATTTCAAAGGTGTGCATTTCACCTACCATACCTTTCAAATGTGTGCATTTCACCTGCCATACCTTTCAAAGGTGTGCATTTCACCTTCCATACATTTCAAAGGTGTGCATTTCACCTGCCATACATTTCAAAGGTGTGCATTTCACCTGCCATACCTTTCAAATGTGTGCATTTCACCTTCCATACATTTCAAAGGTGTGCATTTCACCTGCCATACTTTTCAAAGGTGTGCATTTCACCTGCCATATCTTTCAAATGTGTTCATTTCACCTGCCATACCTTTCAAAGGTGTGCATTTCACCTGCCATACTTTTCAAAGGTGTGCATTTCACCTTCCATACATTTCAAAGGTGTGCATTTCACCTGCCATACATTTCAAAGGTGTGCATTTCACCTGCCATACATTTCAAAGGTGTTCATTTCACCTGCCATACCTTTCAAAGGTGTGCATTTCACCTGCCATACTTTTCAAAGGTGTGCGTTTCACCTTCCATACATTTCAAAGGTGTGCATTTCACCTGCCATACCTTTCAAAGGTGTGCATTTCACCTGCCATACCTTTCAAAGGTGTGCATTTCACCTGCCATACCTTTCAAAGGTGTGCATTTCACCAGCCATAACTTTCAAAGGTGTGCATTTCACCTTCCATACATTTCAAAGGTGTGCATTTCACCTTCCATACATTTCAAAGGTGTGTATTTCACCTGCCATACCTTTCAAATGTGTGCATTTCACCTGCCATGCATTTTAATGGTGTGCATTTCACTTGCCATACCTTTCAAAGGTGTGCATTTCACCTTCCATACATTTCAAAGGTGTGCATTTCACCTGCCATACATTTCAAAGGTGTGCATTTCACCTGCCATACATTTCAAAGGTGTGCATTTCACCTGCCATACATTTCAAAGGTGTGCATTTCACCTGCCATACCTTTCAAATGTGTGCATTTCACCTGCCATGCATTTTAATGGTGTGCATTTCACCTGCCATACCTTTCAAAGGTGTGCATTTCACCTGCCATACATTTCAAAGGTGTGCATTTCACCTGCCATACATTTCAAACGTGTGCATTTCACCTGCCATACATTTCAAAGGTGTGCATTTCACCTGCCATACATTTCAAAGGTGTGCATTTCACCTGCCATACCTTTCAAAGGTGTGCATTTCACCTACCATACATTTCAAATGTGTGCATTTCACCTGCCATGCATTTTAATGGTGTGCATTTCACCTGCCATACCTTTCAAAGGTGTGCATTTCACCTACCATACCTTTCAAAGGTGTGCATTTCACCTGCCATACATTTCAAAGGTGTGCATTTCACCTGCCATACCTTTCAAATGTGTGCATTTCACCTGCCATGCATTTTAATGGTGTGCATTTCACTTGCCATACCTTTCAAAGGTGTGCATTTCACCTTCCATACATTTCAAAGGTGTGCATTTCACCTGCCATACATTTCAAACGTGTGCATTTCACCTGCCATACATTTCAAAGGTGTTCATTTCACCTGCCATACATTTCAAAGGTGTGCATTTCACCTGCCATACCTTTCAAAGGTGTGCATTTCACCTACCATACATTTCAAATGTGTGCTTTTCACCTGCCATGCATTTTAATGGTGTGCATTTCACCTGCCATACCTTTCAAAGGTGTGCATTTCACCTGCCATGCATTTTAATGGTGTGCATTTCACCTGCCATACATTTCAAAGGTGTGCATTTCACCTTCCATACATTTCAAAGGTGTGCATTTCACCTGCCATACCTTTCAAAGGTGTGCATTTCACTTGCCATACATTTCAAAGGTGTGCATTTCACCTGCCATACCTTTCAAAGGTGTGCATTTCACCTGCCATACCTTTCAAAGGTGTGCATTTCACCTGCCATACATTTCAAAGGTGTGCATTTCACCTGCCATGCATTTTAATGGTGTGCATTTCACTTGCCATACCTTTCAAAGGTGTGCATTTCACCTTCCATACATTTCAAAGGTGTGCATTTCACCTGCCATACATTTCAAACGTGTGCATTTCACCTGCCATACATTTCAAAGGTGTACATTTCACCTGCCATACATTTCAAAGGTGTGCATTTCACCTGCCATACATTTCAAACGTGTGCATTTCACCTGCCATACATTTCAAAGGTGTGCATTTCACCTGCCATACCTTTCAAATGTGTGCATTTCACCTGCCATGCATTTTAATGGTGTGCATTTCACCTGCCATACCTTTCAAAGGTGTGCATTTCACCTTCCATACATTTCAAAGGTGTGCATTTCACCTGCCATACATTTCAAACGTGTGCATTTCACCTGCCATACATTTCAAAGGTGTGCATTTCACCTGCCATACATTTCAAAGGTGTGCATTTCACCTGCCATACCTTTCAAAGGTGTGCATTTCACCTACCATACATTTCAAATGTGTGCATTTCACCTGCCATGCATTTTAATGGTGTGCATTTCACCTGCCATACCTTTCAAAGGTGTGCATTTCACCTTCCATACATTTCAAAGGTGTGCATTTCACCTGCCATACATTTCAAAGGTGTGCATTTCACCTGCCATACATTTCAAAGGTGTGCATTTCACCTGCCATACATTTCAAAGGTGTGCATTTCACCTGCCATACCTTTCAAAGGTGTGCATTTCACCTACCATACATTTCAAATGTGTGCATTTCACCTGCCATGCATTTTAATGTTGTGCATTTCACCTGCCAGACCTTTGAAAGGTGTGCATTTCACCTGCCATACCTTTCAAAGGTGTGCATTTCACCTTCCATACATTTCAAAGGTGTGCATTTCACCTGCCATACATTTCAAACGTGTGCATTTCACCTGCCATACATTTCAAAGGTGTGCATTTCACCTGCCATACATTTCAAAGGTGTGCATTTCACCTGCCATACCTTTCAAAGGTGTGCATTTCACCTACCATACATTTCAAATGTGTGCATTTTACCTGCCATGCATTTTAATGGTGTGCATTTCACCTGCCATACATTTCAAAGGTGTGCATTTCACCTTCCATACATTTCAAAGGTGTGCATTTCACCTGCCATACCTTTCAAAGGTGTGCATTTCACCTGCCATACATTTCAAAGGTGTGCATTTCACCTGCCATACCTTTCAAAGGTGTGCATTTCACCTGCCATACCTTTCAAAGGTGTGCATTTCACCTGCCATACATTTCAAAGGTGTGCATTTCACCTGCCATACCTTTCAATGGTGTGCATTTCACCTACCATACCTTTCAAATGTGTGCATTTCACCTGCCATGAATTTCAATGTTGTGCATTTCACCTGCCAGACCTTTGAAAGGTGTGCATTTCACCTGCCATACCTTTCAAAGGTGTGCATTTCACCTTCCATACATTTCAAAGGTGTGCATTTCACCTGCCATACATTTCAAAGGTGTGCATTTCACCTGCCATACCTTTCAAATGTGTGCATTTCACCTGCCATGCATTTTAATGGTGTGCATTTCACTTGCCATACCTTTCAAAGGTGTGCATTTCACCTTCCATACATTTCAAAGGTGTGCATTTCACCTGCCATACATTTCAAACGTGTGCATTTCACCTGCCATACATTTCAAAGGTGTTCATTTCACCTGCCATACATTTCAAAGGTGTGCATTTCACCTGCCATACATTTCAAAGGTGTGCATTTCACCTGCCATACCTTTCAAAGGTGTGCATTTCACCTACCATACATTTCAAATGTGTGCATTTTACCTGCCATGCATTTTAATGGTGTGCATTTCACCTGCCATACATTTCAAAGGTGTGCATTTCACCTTCCATACATTTCAAAGGTGTGCATTTCACCTGCCATACCTTTCAAAGGTGTGCATTTCACCTGCCATACATTTCAAAGGTGTGCATTTCACCTGCCATACCTTTCAAAGGTGTGCATTTCACCTGCCATACCTTTCAAAGGTGTGCATTTCACCTGCCATACATTTCAAAGGTGTGCATTTCACCTGCCATACCTTTCAATGGTGTGCATTTCACCTACCATACCTTTCAAATGTGTGCATTTCACCTGCCATGAATTTCAATGTTGTGCATTTCACCTGCCAGACCTTTGAAAGGTGTGCATTTCACCTGCCATACCTTTCAAAGGTGTGCATTTCACCTTCCATACATTTCAAAGGTGTGCATTTCACCTGCCATACATTTCAAAGGTGTGCATTTCACCTGCCATACCTTTCAAATGTGTGCATTTCACCTGCCATGCATTTTAATGGTGTGCATTTCACTTGCCATACCTTTCAAAGGTGTGCATTTCACCTTCCATACATTTCAAAGGTGTGCATTTCACCTGCCATACATTTCAAACGTGTGCATTTCACCTGCCATACATTTCAAAGTTGTTCATTTCACCTGCCATACATTTCAAAGGTGTGCATTTCACCTGCCATACCTTTCAAAGGTGTGCATTTCACCTACCATACATTTCAAATGTGTGCTTTTCACCTGCCATGCATTTTAATGGTGTGCATTTCACCTGCCATACCTTTCAAAGGTGTGCATTTCACCTGCCATGCATTTTAATGGTGTGCATTTCACCTGCCATACATTTCAAAGGTGTGCATTTCACCTTCCATACATTTCAAAGGTGTGCATTTCACCTGCCATACCTTTCAAAGGTGTGCATTTCACTTGCCATACATTTCAAAGGTGTGCATTTCACCTGCCATACCTTTCAAAGGTGTGCATTTCACCTGCCATACATTTCAAAGGTGTGCATTTCACCTGCCATACATTTCAAAGGTGTGCATTTCACCTGCCATACCTTTCAAAGGTGTGCATTTCACCTACCATACCTTTCAAATGTGTGCATTTCACCTGCCATGAATTTTAATGTTGTGCATTTCACCTGCCAGACCTTTGAAAGGTGTGCATTTCACCTGCCATGCATTTTAATGGTGTGCATTTCACCTGCCATACCTTTCAAAGGTGTGCATTTCACCTTCCATACATTTCAAAGGTGTGCATTTCACCTGCCATACCTTTCAAAGGTGTGCATTTCACCTGCCATGCATTTTAATGGTGTGCATTTCACCTGCCATACCTTTCAAAGGTGTGCATTTCACCTGCCATGCATTTTAATGGTGTGCATTTCACCTGCCATACCTTTCAAAGTTGTGCATTTCACCTTCCATACATTTCAAAGGTGTGCATTTCAACTGCCATACATTTCAAAGGTGTGCATTTCACCTGCCATACCTTTCAAAGGTGTGCATTTCACCTTCCATACATTTCAAAGGTGTGCATTTCACCTGCCATACATTTCAAAGGTGTGCATTTCACCTGCCATACCTTTCAAATGTGTGCATTTCACCTGCCATGCATTTTAATGGTGTGCATTTCACTTGCCATACCTTTCAAAGGTGTGCATTTCACCTGCCATACCTTTCAAATGTGTGCATTTCACCTGCCATGCATTTTAATGGTGTGCATTTCACTTGCCATACCTTTCAAAGGTGTGCATTTCACCTTCCATACATTTCAAAGGTGTGCATTTCACCTTCCATACATTTCAAAGGTGTGCATTTCACCTTCCATACATTTCAAAGGTGTGCATTTCACCTGCCATAAATTTCAAACGTGTGCATTTCACCTGCCATACCTTTCAAAGGTGTGCATTTCACCTACCATACATTTCAAATGTGTGCATTTCACCTGCCATGCATTTTAATGGTGTGCATTTCACCTGCCATACCTTTCAAAGGTGTGCATTTCACCTGCCATGCATTTTAATGGTGTGCATTTCACCTGCCATACATTTCAAAGGTGTGCATTTCACCTGCCATACATTTCAAAGGTGTGCATTTCACCTGCCATACCTTTCAAAGGTGTGCATTTCACCTGCCATACATTTCAAAGGTGTGCATTTCACCTGCCATACCTTTCAAAGGTGTGCATTTCACCTGCCATACATTTCAAAGGTGTGCATTTCACCTGCCATACATTTCAAAGGTGTGCATTTCACCTGCCATACCTTTCAAAGGTGTGCATTTCACCTACCATACCTTTCAAATGTGTGCATTTCACCTGCCATGAATTTTAATGTTGTGCATTTCACCTGCCAGACCTTTGAAAGGTGTGCATTTCACCTGCCATGCATTTTAATGGTGTGCATTTCACCTGCCATACCTTTCAAAGGTGTGCATTTCACCTGCCATACATTTCAAAGGTGTGCATTTCACCTGCCATACCTTTCAAAGGTGTGCATTTCACCTGCCATGCATTTTATTGGTGTGCATTTCACCTGCCATACCTTTCAAAGGTGTGCATTTCACCTGCCATGCATTTTAATGGTGTGCATTTCACCTGCCATACCTTTCAAAGTTGTGCATTTCACCTTCCATACATTTCAAAGGTGTGCATTTCAACTGCCATACATTTCAAAGGTGTGCATTTCACCTGCCATACCTTTCAAATGTGTGCATTTCACCTGCCATGCATTTTAATGGTGTGCATTTCACCTGCCATACCTTTCAAAGGTGTGCATTTCACCTTCCATACATTTCAAAGGTGTGCATTTCACCTGCCATACCTTTCAAAGGTGTGCATTTCACCTGCCATACCTTTCAAAGGTGTGCATTTCACCTGCCATACATTTCAAAGGTGTGCATTTCACCTGCCATACCTTTCAATGGTGTGCATTTCACCTGCCATACATTTCAAATGTGTGCATTTCACCTGCCATGCATTTCAATGTTGTGCATTTCACCTGCCAGACCTTTCAAAGGTGTGCATTTCACCTGCCATACCTTTCAAAGGTGTGCATTTCACCTTCCATACATTTCAAAGGTGTGCATTTCACCTGCCATACATTTCAAAGGTGTGCATTTCACCTGCCATACCTTTCAAAGGTGTGCATTTCACCTGCCATGCATTTTAATGGTGTGCATTTCACTTGCCATACCTTTCAAAGGTGTGCATTTCACCTGCCATACATTTCAAAGGTGTGCATTTCACCTGCCATACATTTCAAACGTGTGCATTTCACCTGCCATACATTTCAAAGGTGTGCATTTCACCTGCCATACATTTCAAAGGTGTGCATTTCACCTGCCATACATTTCAAAGGTGTGCATTTCACCTGCCATACCTTTCAAAGGTGTGCATTTCACCTACCATACATTTCAAATGTGTGCATTTCACCTGCCATGCATTTTAATGGTGTGCATTTCACCTGCCATACATTTCAAAGGTGTGCATTTCACCTGCCATACATTTCAAAGGTGTGCATTTCACCTGCCATACCTTTCAAAGGTGTGCATTTCACCTGCCATACATTTCAAAGGTGTGCATTTCACCTGCCATACCTTTCAAAGGTGTGCATTTCACCTGCCATACCTTTCAAAGGTGTGCATTTCACCTGCCATACATTTCAAAGGTGTGCATTTCACCTGCCATACCTTTCAATGGTGTGCATTTCACCTACCATACCTTTCAAATGTGTGCATTTCACCTGCCATGAATTTCAATGTTGTGCATTTCACCTGCCAGACCTTTGAAAGGTGTGCATTTCACCTGCCATACCTTTCAAAGGTGTGCATTTCACCTTCCATACATTTCAAAGGTGTGCATTTCACCTGCCATACATTTCAAAGGTGTGCATTTCACCTGCCATACCTTTCAAATGTGTGCATTTCACCTGCCATGCATTTTAATGGTGTGCATTTCACCTGCCATACCTTTCAAAGGTGTGCATTTCACCTTCCATACATTTCAAAGGTGTGCATTTCACCTGCCATACATTTCAAACGTGTGCATTTCACCTGCCATACATTTCAAAGTTGTGCATTTCACCTGCCATACATTTCAAAGGTGTGCATTTCACCTGCCATACCTTTCAAAGGTGTGCATTTCACCTACCATACATTTCAAATGTGTGCTTTTCACCTGCCATGCATTTTAATGGTGTGCATTTCACCTGCCATACCTTTCAAAGGTGTGCATTTCACCTGCCATGCATTTTAATGGTGTGCATTTCACCTGCCATACATTTCAAAGGTGTGCATTTCACCTTCCATACATTTCAAAGGTGTGCATTTCACCTGCCATACCTTTCAAAGGTGTGCATTTCACTTGCCATACATTTCAAAGGTGTGCATTTCACCTGCCATACCTTTCAAAGGTGTGCATTTCACCTGCCATACATTTCAAAGGTGTGCATTTCACCTGCCATACATTTCAAAGGTGTGCATTTCACCTGCCATACCTTTCAAAGGTGTGCATTTCACCTACCATACCTTTCAAATGTGTGCATTTCACCTGCCATGAATTTTAATGTTGTGCATTTCACCTGCCAGACCTTTGAAAGGTGTGCATTTCACCTGCCATGCATTTTAATGGTGTGCATTTCACCTGCCATACCTTTCAAAGGTGTGCATTTCACCTTCCATACATTTCAAAGGTGTGCATTTCACCTGCCATACCTTTCAAAGGTGTGCATTTCACCTGCCATGCATTTTAATGGTGTGCATTTCACCTGCCATACCTTTCAAAGGTGTGCATTTCACCTGCCATGCATTTTAATGGTGTGCATTTCACCTGCCATACCTTTCAAAGGTGTGCATTTCACCTTCCATACATTTCAAAGGTGTGCATTTCAACTGCCATACATTTCAAAGGTGTGCATTTCACCTGCCATACCTTTCAAAGGTGTGCATTTCACCTGCCATACATTTCAAAGGTGTGCATTTCACCTGCCATACCTTTCAAAGGTGTGCATTTCACCTGCCATACCTTTCAAATGTGTGCATTTCACCTGCCATGCATTTTAATGGTGTGCATTTCACTTGCCATACATTTCAAAGGTGTGCATTTCACCTGCCATACCTTTCAAATGTGTGCATTTCACCTGCCATGCATTTTAATGGTGTGCATTTCACCTGCCATACCTTTCAAAGGTGTGCATTTCACCTTCCATACATTTCAAAGGTGTGCATTTCACCTTCCATACATTTCAAAGGTGTGCATTTCACCTTCCATACATTTCAAAGGTGTGCATTTCACCTGCCATAAATTTCAAACGTGTGCATTTCACCTGCCATACCTTTCAAAGGTGTGCATTTCACCTACCATACATTTCAAATGTGTGCTTTTCACCTGCCATGCATTTTAATGGTGTGCATTTCACCTGCCATACCTTTCAAAGGTGTGCATTTCACCTGCCATGCATTTTAATGGTGTGCATTTCACCTGCCATACATTTCAAAGGTGTGCATTTCACCTTCCATACATTTCAAAGGTGTGCATTTCACCTGCCATACCTTTCAAAGGTGTGCATTTCACTTGCCATACATTTCAAAGGTGTGCATTTCACCTGCCATACCTTTCAAAGGTGTGCATTTCACCTGCCATACATTTCAAAGGTGTGCATTTCACCTGCCATACATTTCAAAGGTGTGCATTTCACCTGCCATACCTTTCAAAGGTGTGCATTTCACCTACCATACCTTTCAAATGTGTGCATTTCACCTGCCATGAATTTTAATGTTGTGCATTTCACCTGCCAGACCTTTGAAAGGTGTGCATTTCACCTGCCATGCATTTTAATGGTGTGCATTTCACCTGCCATACCTTTCAAAGGTGTGCATTTCACCTTCCATACATTTCAAAGGTGTGCATTTCACCTGCCATACCTTTCAAAGGTGTGCATTTCACCTGCCATGCATTTTAATGGTGTGCATTTCACCTGCCATACCTTTCAAAGGTGTGCATTTCACCTGCCATGCATTTTAATGGTGTGCATTTCACCTGCCATACCTTTCAAAGTTGTGCATTTCACCTTCCATACATTTCAAAGGTGTGCATTTCAACTGCCATACATTTCAAAGGTGTGCATTTCACCTGCCATACCTTTCAAATGTGTGCATTTCACCTGCCATGCATTTTAATGGTGTGCATTTCACCTGCCATACCTTTCAAAGGTGTGCATTTCACCTTCCATACATTTCAAAGGTGTGCATTTCACCTTCCATACATTTCAAAGGTGTGCATTTCACCATCCATACATTTCAAAGGTGTGCATTTCACCTGCCATAAATTTCAAACGTGTGCATTTCACCTGCCATACATTTCAAAGGTGTGCATTTCACCTGCCATACATTTCAAAGGTGTGCATTTCACCTGCCATACCTTTCAAAGGTGTGCATTTCACCTACCATACATTTCAAATGTGTGCATTTCACCTGCCATGCATTTTAATGGTGTGCATTTCACCTGCCATACATTTCAAAGGTGTGCATTTCACCTGCCATACATTTCAAAGGTGTGCATTTCACCTGCCATACCTTTCAAAGGTGTGCATTTCACCTGCCATACTTTTCAAAGGGGTGCATTTCACCTTCCATGCATTTCAAAGGTGTGCATTTCACCTGCCATGCATTTTAATGGTGTGCATTTCACCTGCCATACCTTTCAAAGGTGTGCATTTCACCTGCCATGCATTTTAATGGTGTGCATTTCACCTGCCATACCTTTCAAAGGTGTGCATTTCACCTGCCATGCATTTTAATGGTGTGCATTTCACCTGCCATACATTTCAAAGGTGTGCATTTCACCTTCCATACATTTCAAAGGTGTGCATTTCACCTGCCATACCTTTCAAAGGTGTGCATTTCACTTGCCATACATTTCAAAGGTGTGCATTTCACCTGCCATACCTTTCAAAGGTGTGCATTTCACCTGCCATACATTTCAAAGGTGTGCATTTCACCTGCCATACATTTCAAAGGTGTGCATTTCACCTGCCATACCTTTCAAAGGTGTGCATTTCACCTGCCATACCTTTCAAATGTGTGCATTTCACCTGCCATGAATTTTAATGTTGTGCATTTCACCTGCCAGACCTTTGAAAGGTGTGCATTTCACCTGCCATGCATTTTAATGGTGTGCATTTCACCTGCCATACCTTTCAAAGGTGTGCATTTCACCTTCCATACATTTCAAAGGTGTGCATTTCACCTGCCATACCTTTCAAATGTGTGCATTTCACCTGCCATGAATTTTAATGGTGTGCATTTCACCTGCCAGACCTTTGAAAGGTGTGCATTTCACCTGCCATGCATTTTAATGGTGTGCATTTCACCTGCCATACCTTTCAAAGGTGTGCATTTCACCTGCCATGCATTTTAATGGTGTGCATTTCACCTGCCATACCTTTCAAAGTTGTGCATTTCACCTTCCATACATTTCAAAGGTGTGCATTTCAACTGCCATACATTTCAAAGGTGTGCATTTCACCTGCCATACCTTTCAAATGTGTGCATTTCACCTGCCATGCATTTTAATGGTGTGCATTTCACCTGCCATACCTTTCAAAGGTGTGCATTTCACCTTCCATACATTTCAAAGGTGTGCATTTCACCTTCCATACATTTCAAAGGTGTGCATTTCACCTTCCATACATTTCAAAGGTGTGCATTTCACCTGCCATAAATTTCAAACGTGTGCATTTCACCTGCCATACATTTCAAAGGTGTGCATTTCACCTGCCATACATTTCAAAGGTGTGCATTTCACCTGCCATACCTTTCAAAGGTGTGCATTTCACCTACCATACATTTCAAATGTGTGCATTTCACCTGCCATGCATTTTAATGGTGTGCATTTCACCTGCCATACATTTCAAAGGTGTGCATTTCACCTGCCATACATTTCAAAGGTGTGCATTTCACCTGCCATACCTTTCAAAGGTGTGCATTTCACCTGCCATACCTTTCAAAGGTGTGCATTTCACCTGCCATACTTTTCAAAGGGGTGCATTTCACCTTCCATACATTTCAAAGGTGTGCATTTCACCTGCCATGCATTTTAATGGTGTGCATTTCACCTGCCATACCTTTCAAAGGTGTGCATTTCACCTGCCATGCATTTTAATGGTGTGCATTTCACCTGCCATACCTTTCAAAGGTGTGCATTTCACCTTCCATACATTTCAAAGGTGTGCATTTCAACTGCCATACATTTCAAAGGTGTGCATTTCACCTGCCATACCTTTCAAAGGTGTGTATTTCACCTGCCATGCATTTTAATGGTGTGCATTTCACCTGCCATACCTTTCAAAGGTGTGCATTTCACCTTCCATACATTTCAAAGGTGTGCATTTCACCTTCCATACATTTCAAAGGTGTGCATTTCACCTGCCATACCTTTCAAATGTGTGCATTTCACCTGCCATGCATTTTAATGGTGTGCATATCACCTGCCATACCTTTCAAAGGTGTGCATTTCACCTTCCATACATTTCAAAGGTGTGCATTTCACCTGCCATACATTTCAAAGGTGTGCATTTCACCTGCCATACATTTCAAAGGTGTGCATTTCACCTGCCATACCTTTCAAAGGTGTGCATTTCACCTGCCATACCTTTCAAAGGTGTGCATTTCACCTGCCATACCTTTCAAAGGCGTGCATTTCACCTTCCATACATTTCAAAGGTGTGCATTTCACCTTCCATACATTTCAAAGGTGTGCATTTCACCTGCCATACATTTCTAAGGTGTGCATTTCACCTGCCATACCTTTCAAATGTGTGCATTTCACCTGCCATGCATTTTAATGGTGTGCATTTCACTTGCCATACCTTTCAAAGGTGTGCATTTCACCTTCCATACATTTCAAAGGTGTGCATTTCACCTGCCATACATTTCAAAGGTGTGCATTTCACCTGCCATACATTTCAAAGGTGTGCATTTCACCTGCCATACCTTTCAATGGTGTGCATTTCACCTACCATACCTTTCAAATGTGTGCATTTCACCTGCCATGCATTTTCAATGGTGTGCATTTCACCTGCCATACCTTTCAAAGGTGTGCATTTCACCTGCCATACATTTCAAAGGTGTGCATTTCACCTGCCATACATTTCAAAGGTGT
>NW_025547335.1:0-5000 GCF_905237065.1 Salmo salar
GTGTGTGTGTGAGTGTGAGGTAGGTGTGTGTGTGTGAGTGTGAGGTAGGTGTGTGTGTGTGTGTGAGGTAGGTGTGTGTGTGAGTGTGAGGTAGGTGTGTGTGAGTGTGAGGTAGGTGTGTGTATGAGTGTGAGGGTAGGTGTGTGTGTGAGGTAGGTGTGTGTGTGTGAGTGTGAGGTAGGTGTGTGTGTGAGTGTGAGGTGGGTGTGTGTGTGAGTGTGAGGTAGGTTGAGGTAGGTGTGTGAGTGTGAGGTGGTGTGTGTGTGAGTGTGAGGGTAGGTGTGTGTGTGAGTGTGAGGTAGGTGTTGGTGAGTGTGAGGTAGGTAGTGTGTGTGAGTGTGGGTAGGTGTGTGTGTGAGTAGGTGTGTGGTGGGTGGTGTGTGTGTGAGGTAGGTGTGTGTGTGAGTGTGAGGTAGGTGTGAGTGTGAGGTAGGTGTGTGTGTGTGTGTGAGTGTGAGGTAGGTGTGTGTGAGTGTGAGGTAGGTGTGTTGTGTGTGTGTGTGAGGTAGGTGTGTGTGTGTGAGTGTGAGGTAGGTGATGTGTGTGAGTGTGAGGTAGGTGTGTGTGTGAGGTAGGTGGGTGTGTGAGTGTGAGGTAGGTGTGTGTGTGGTGTGAGGTAGGTGTGTGTGTGAGTGTGAGGTAGTGTGTGTGTGTGAGGTAGTGTGTGTGTGAGTGTAGGTGTGTGTGTGGTGTGAGGTAGGTGTGTGTGTGAGGTAGGTGTGTGTGTGGTGTGAGGTAGGTGTGGTGTGTGTGTGTGAGGGAGGTGTGTGAGTGTGAGGTAGGTGTGTGTGTGTGTGAGTGTGAGGTAGGTGTGTGTGTGTGAGTGTGAGGTAGGTGTGTGTGTGTGAGTGTGAGGTAGGTGTGTGTGAGTGTGAGGTAGGTGTGTGTGTGAGTGTGAGGTAGGTGTGTGTGTGAGTGTGAGGTAGGTGTGTGTGTGAGTGTGAGGTAGGTGTGTGTGAGTGTGAGGGGGGTAGGTGTGTGTAGTGAGGTAGGTGTGTGTGTGTGAGTGTGAGGTAGGGTGTGTGTGAGTGTGAGGTAGGTGTGTGTGAGGTAGGTGTGTGTGTGTGTGAGTGTGAGGTAGGTGTGTGTGTGAGTGTGAGGTAGGTGTGTGTGTGTGTGAGGTAGGTGTGTGTGTGAGGTAGGTGTGTGTGTGTGAGGTAGGTGTGTGTGTGAGTGTGAGGTAGGTGTGTGTGAGTGTGAGGTAGGTGTGTGTGTGAGTGTGAGGTAGTGTGTGTGTGAGGTAGGTGTGTGTGTGAGGTAGGTGTGTGTGTGAGTGTGAGGTAGGTGTGTGTGTGAGGTGAGGTGTGTGTGTGAGTGTGAGGTAGGTGTGTGTGTGTGTGTGTGAGGTAGGAGTGTGTGAGTGTGAGGTAGGTGTGTATGTGTGTGAGTGTGAGGTAGGTGTGTGTGTGTGAGTGTGAGGTAGGTGTGTGTGTGTGAGTGTGAGGTAGGTGTGTGTGAGTGTGAGGTAGGTGTGTGTGTGAGTGTGAGGTAGGTGTGTGTGTGAGTGTGAGGTAGGTGTGTGTATGAGGTGTGAGGTAGGTGTGTGTATGAGTGTGAGGTAGGTGTGTGTTGAGGTAGGTGTGTGTGTGTGAGTGTGAGGTAGGTGTGTGTGAGTGTGAGGTAGGTGTGTGTGGGTAGGTGGTGTGTGTGTGTGAGTGTGAGGTAGGTGTGTGTGTGAGTGTGAGGTAGGTGTGTGTGTGTGTGAGGTAGGGTGTGTGTGTGAGGTGGTGTGTGTGTGAGGTAGGTGTGTGTGTGAGTGTGAGGTAGGTGTGTGTGAGTGTGAGGTAGGTGTGTGTGTGAGTGTGAGGTAGGTGTGTGTGAGTGTGAGGTAGGTGTGTGTGTGAGTGTGAGGTAGGTGTGTGTGTGTGAGTGTGAGGTAGGTGTGTGTGTGAGTGTGAGGTAGGTGTGTGTGTGAGTGTGAGGTAGGTGTGTGTGTGAGGTAGTGTGAGTGTGAGGTAGTGTGTGTGTGTGAGTGTGAGGTAGGTGTGAGGTAGTGTGTGTGTGAGGTAGGTGTGTGTGAGAGTGTGAGGTAGGTGTGTGTGAGTGTGAGGTAGGTGTGTGTGAGTGTGAGGTAGGTGTGTGTGAGTGTGAGGTAGGTGTGTGTGTGAGTGTGAGGTAGGTGTGTGTGTGTGAGTGTGAGGTAGGTGTGTGTGTGAGTGACTGTGAGGTAGGTGTGTGAGTGAGTGTGAGGTAGGTGTGTGAGTGTGAGGTAGGTGTGTGTATGAGTGTGAGGTAGGTGTGTGTATGAGTGAGTGTGAGGTAGGTGTGTGTGTGAGTGTGAGGTAGGTGTGTGTGTGAAGTAGGTTTGTGAGTGTGAGGTTGGTGTGTGTATGAGTGTGAGGTAGGTGTGTGTGTGAGTGTGAGGTAGGTGTGTGTGTGTGAGTGTGAGGTAGGTGTGTGATGAGTGTGAGGTAGGTGTGTGTATGAGTGTGAGGTAGGTGTGTGTATGAGTGTGAGGTAGGTGTGTGTGTGTGAGTGTGAGGTAGGTGTGTGTGTGAGTGTGAGGTAGGTGTGTGTGTGTGAGTGTGAGGTAGGTGTGTGTGTGAGTGTGAGGTAGGTGTGTGTGTGAGTGTGAGGTAGGTGTGTGTGTGAGGTAGGTGTGTGTGTGTGAGGTAGGTGTGTGTGTGAGTGTGAGGTAGGTGTGTGTGTGAGTGTGAGGTAGGTGTGTGTGAGTGTGAGGTAGGTGTGTAGTGAGGTAGGTGTGTGTGAGTGTGAGGTAGGTGTGTGTGTGTGAGGTAGGTGTGTGTGTGAGTGTGAGGTAGGTGTGTGTGTGTGTGAGGTAGGTGTGTGTGTGAGTGTGAGGTAGGTGTGTTTGTGAGTGTGAGGTAGGTGTGTGTGGTGTGAGGTAGGTGTGTGTGTGAGGTGTGTGTGTGAGTGTGAGGTAGGTGTGTGTGTGTGTGTGAGGTAGGTGTGTGTGTGTGTGTGAGGTAGGTGTGTGTGTGAGTGTGAGGTAGGTGGTGTGTGTGAGTGTGAGGTAGGTGTGTGTGTGAGTGTGAGGTAGGTGTGTGTGTGAGGTAGGTGTGTGTGTGTGAGTGTGAGGTAGGTGTGTGTGTGAGTGTGAGGTAGGTGTAGGTGTGTGAGTGTGAGGTAGGTGTGTGTGTGAGTGTGAGGTAGGTGTGTGTGTGAGTGTGAGGTAGGTGTGTGTGTGAGTGTGATGGTAGGTATGTGTGTGAGTGTGAGGTAGGTGTGTGTGTGAGGTAGGTGTGTGTGTCAGGTAGGTAGTGTGTGAGGTAGGTGTGTGTGTGAGTGTGAGGTAGGTGTGAGTGTGAGGTAGGTGTGAGGTGTGTGTGTGTGTGTGAGGTAGATGTGTGTGAGTGTGAGGTAGGTGTGTGTGTGTGTGAGTGTGAGGTAGGTGTGTGTGTGAGTGTGAGGTAGGGATGTGTGTGAGTGTGAGGTAGGTGTGTGTGTGAGGTAGGTGTGTGTGTGTGAGTGTGAGGTAGGTGTGTGTGTGAGTGTGAGGTAGGTGTGTGTGTGAGTGTGAGGTAGGTGTGTGTGTGAGTGTGAGGTAGGTAGGGGTGTGAGTGTGAGGTAGGTGTGTGTGTGAGTGTGAGGTAGGTGTGTGTGTGAGTGTGAGGTAGGTGTGTGTGAGTGTGAGGTAGGTGTGTGTGTGAGTGTGAGGTAGGTGTGTGTGTGAGGTAGGTGTGTGTGTGAGGTAGGTGTGTGTGTGAGTGTGAGGTAGGTGTGTGTGTGAGGTAGGTGTGTGTGTGAGTGTGAGGTAGGTGTGAGTGTGTGTGTGTGTGAGGTAGATGTGTGTGAGTGTGAGGTAGGTGTGTTGTGTGTGAGTGTGAGGTAGGTGTGTGTGTGAGTGTGAGGTAGGTGTGTGTGTGTGAGTGTGAGGTAGGTGTGTGTGTGAGTGTGAGGTAGGTGTGTGTGTGAGTGTGAGGTAGGTGTGTGTGAGTGTGAGGTAGGTGTGTGTGTGAGTGTGAGGTAGGTGTGTGTATGAGTGTGAGGTAGGTGTGTGTGTGAGTGTGAGGTAGGTGTGTGATGAGGTAGGGTGTGTGTGTGAGTGTGAGGTAGTGTGTGTGTGAGTGTGAGGTAGGTGTGTGTGAGGTAGGTGTGTGTGTGTGAGTGTGAGGTAGGTGTGTGTGTGAGTGTGAGGTAGGTGTGTGTGTGTGTGAGGTAGGTGTGTGTGTGAGGTAGGTGTGTGTATGAGGTAGGTGTGTGTGAGTGTGAGGTAGGTGTGTGTGAGTGTGAGGTAGGTGTGTGTGGGAGGTGTGTGAGTGTGAGGTAGGTGTGTGTGTGAGTGTGAGGTAGGTGTGTGTGTGAGTGTGAGGTAGGTGTGTGTGTGGTGTGAGGTAGGTGTGTGTGTGAGTGTGAGGTAGGTGTGTGTGTGAGGTAGGTGTGAGTGTGAGGTAGGTGTGTGTGTGTGAGTGTGAGGTAGGTGTGAGGTAGGTGTGTGTGTGAGGTAGGTGTGTGTGTGTGAGTGTGAGGTAGGTGTGTGTGTGAGTGTGAGGTAGGTGTGTGTGTGAGTGTGAGGTAGGTGTGTGTGTGAGTGTGAGGTAGGTGTGTGTGTGAGGTAGGTGTGAGTGTGAGGTAGGTGTGTGTGTGTGAGTGTGAGGTAGGTGTGAGGTAGTTGTGTGTGTGAGGTAGGTGTGTGTGAGAATGTGAGGTAGGTGTGTGTGTGTGTGTGAGTGTGAGGTAGGTGTGTGTGTGAGTGTGAGGTAGGTGTGTGTGTGAGTGTGAGGTAGGTGTGTGTATGAGTTTGAGGTAGGTGTGTGTATGAGGTAGGTGTGTGTGTGAGTGTGAGGTAGGTGTGTGTGTGAGTGTGAGGTAGGTGTGTGTGAGTGTGAGGTAGGTGTGTGTGTGTGAGTGTGAGGTAGGTGTGTGTGTGAGTGTGAGGTAGGTGTGTGTGTGTGTGAGGTAGGGTGTGTGTGTGAGGTAGGTGTGTGTGTGAGGTAGGTGTGTGTGTGAGTGTGAGGTAGGTGTGTGAGTGTAGGTAGGTGTGTGTGAGTGTGAGGTAGGTGTGTGTGTGAGTGTGAGGTAGGTGTGTGTGTGTGTGA
>NW_025547335.1:12500-62500 GCF_905237065.1 Salmo salar
TGGAGAGAAGTGGCTTCTTTGCTGCCCTTCTTGACAACAGGCCATCCTCCAAAAGTCTTCGCCTCACTGTGCGTGCAGATGCACTCACACCTGCCTGCTGCCATTCCTGAGCAAGCTCTGTACTGGTGGTGCCCCGATCCCTCAGCTGAATCAACTTTAGGAGACGGTCCTGGCGCTTGCTGGACATTCTTGGGCGCCCTGAAGCCTTCTTCATTCACAGCAATTGAACCGCTCTCCTTGAAGTTCTTGATGATCTGATAAATGGTTGATTTAGGTGCAATCTTACTGGCAGCAATATCCTTGCCTGTGAAGCCCTTTTTGTGCAAAGCAATGATGACGGCACGTGTTTCCTTGCAGGTAGCCATGGTTGACAGAGGAAGAACAATGATTCCAAGCACCACCCTCCTTTTGAAGCTTTCAGTCTGTTATTCAAACTCAATCAGCATGACAGAGTGATCTCCAGCCTTGTCCTCGTCAACACTCACACCTGTGTTAACGAGAGAATCACTGACATGATGTCAGCTGGTCCTTTTGTGGCAGGGCTGAAATGCAGTGGAAATGTTTTTTGGGGGGGATTCAGTTCATCTGCATGGCAAAGAGGGACTTTGCAATGAATTGCAATTCATCTGATCACTCTTCATAACATTCTGGATTATATGCGAAATTGCCATTATACAAACTGAGGCAGCAGACTTTGTGAAAATTTATATTTGTGTCATTCTCAAAACTTTTGGCCATGACTGTAGTGTGTGTGTGTTACCTATCTGTAACAGGTGTAGTGTGTGTGTGTTACCTATCTGTAACAGGTGTAGTGTGTGTGTGTTACCTATCTGTAACAGGTGTAGTGTGTGTGTGTTACCTATCTGTAACAGGTGTAGTGTGTGTGTTACCTAGCCGTAACAGGTGTAGTGTGTGTGTGTTACCTAGCCGTAACAGGTGTAGTGTGTGTGTTACCTAGCTGTAACAGGTGTAGTGTGTGTTACCTAGCCGTAACAGGTGTAGTGTGTGTGTGTTACCTATCTGTAACAGGTGTAGTGTGTGTGTTACCTAGCCGTAACAGGTGTAGTGTGTGTGTTACCTAGCCGTAACAGGTGTAGTGTGTGTGTTACCTAGCCGTAACAGGTGTAGTGTGTGTGTTACCTAGCTGTAACAGGTGTAGTGTGTGTGTTACCTAGCCGTAACAGGTGTAGTGTGTGTGTTACCTAGCCGTAACAGGTGTAGTGTGTGTGTTACCTAGCCGTAACAGGTGTAGTGTGTGTGTTACCTAGCCGTAACAGGTGTAGTGTGTGTGTTACCTAGCTGTAACAGGTGTAGTGTGTGTGTGTTACCTAGCCGTAACAGGTGTAGTGTGTGTGTTACCTAGCCGTAACAGGTGTAGTGTGTGTGTTACCTAGCCGTAACAGGTGTAGTGTGGGTGTTACCTATCTGTAACAGGTGTAGTGTGTGTGTTACCTAGCCGTAACAGGTGTAGTGTGTGTGTTACCTAGCCGTAACAGGTGTAGTGTGTGTGTTACCTAGCCGTAACAGGTGTAGTGTGTGTGTTACCTATCTGTAACAGGTGTAGTGTGTGTGTTACCTAGCCGTAACAGGTGTAGTGTGTGTGTGTTACCTAGCCGTAACAGGTGTAGTGTGGGTGTTACCTAGCTGTAACAGGTGTAGTGTGTGTGTGTTACCTAGCTGTAACAGGTGTAGTGTGTGTGTGTTACCTAGCCGTAACAGGTGTAGTGTGTGTGTGTTGCCTAGCTGTAACAGGTGTAGTGTGTGTGTTGCCTAGCTGTAACAGGTGTAGTGTGTGTGTGTTACCTATCTGTAACAGGTGTAGTGTGTGTGTTACCTAGCCGTAACAGGTGTAGTGTGTGTGTTGCCTAGCTGTAACAGGTGTAGTGTGTGTGTTACCTAGCTGTAACAGGTGTAGAGTGTGTGTGTTACCTATCTGTAACAGGTGTAGTGTGTGTGTGTTACCTAGCTGTAACAGGTGTAGTGTGTGTGTTACCTAGCCGTAACAGGTGTAGTGTGTGTGTTACCTAGCCGTAACAGGTGTAGTGTGTGTGTTACCTAGCCGTAACAGGTGTAGTGTGTGTGTTACCTAGCCGTAACAGGTGTAGTGTGTGTGTTACCTAGCCGTAACAGGTGTAGTGTGTAGTGTGTGTGTTACCTAGCCGTAACAGGTGTAGTGTGTGTGTTACCTAGCTGTAACAGGTGTAGTGTGTGTGTGTTACCTAGCTGTAACAGGTGTAGTGTGTGTGTTACCTAGCCGTAACAGGTGTAGTGTGTGTGTTACCTAGCTGTAACAGGTGTAGTGTGTGTGTTACCTAGCCGTAACAGGTGTAGTGTGTGTGTTACCTAGCCGTAACAGGTGTAGTGTGTGTGTTACCTAGCTGTAACAGGTGTAGTGTGTGTTACCTAGCCGTAACAGGTGTAGTGTGTGTGTTACCTAGCCGTAACAGGTGTAGTGTGTGTGTTACCTAGCTGTAACAGGTGTAGTGTGTGTGTGTTACCTAGCTGTAACAGGTGTAGTGTGTGTGTTACCTAGCTGTAACAGGTGTAGTGTGTGTGTTACCTAGCCGTAACAGGTGTAGTGTGTGTGTTACCTAGCTGTAACAGGTGTAGTGTGTGTAGTCTGTTCCTCTCTGTCTGCAGGTCTTCCTGAGCTCGTCTCTCCAGAGCCTGCAACGCCGCCGAGTGTCGTTCTTCAGAGTGTTCCTCCTAAAAGAAATTAAACTAGGTTATCTCTCTCTCACACACACACACACACACACACACACACACACACACACACACACACACACACACACAGTCAGTCAGTCACTCTCACACACACACACACCCACACACACACACACACACACACACACACACAGTCACTCACTCTCCCACACACACACACACACACACACACACACACACACACACACACACACACACAGTCACTCACTCTCCCACACACACACACACACACACACACACACACACAGACACACACACACACACACACACACACACACACAGTCACTCTCACACACACACACACACACACACACACACACACACACACACACACACACACACACACACACACACACACACACACACACACACACACACACACACACACACACACACACACACATGTATATCCACTCCAGTCCAGTAGCTCTGTCAGTATGTGTGTGTGTGTGTGTGTGTGTGTGTGTGTGTGTGTGTGTGTGTGTGTGTGTGTGTGTGTGTGTGTGTGTGTGTGTGTGTGTGTGTACCTGCAGCTGTTCTCTCAGTCTCTGGTTCATGTCTCTGGTTTCCTGCACCTCCCTTCGCAGCCTGTCAATCTCACTGTCGTCATGGTGACCCTCTGCTGGCCCCGCCTTCCTCTCCACCTACACCAGGAAGTTAGCTCAGTCAAACAGGAAATGATTCAACTGTCTTGTTAGTTTTAAGGGTTAGAATTTAACATCTCAGATCAATAGTGAGGTTAGATCAGATCCCCCCTCCGGACATCTCAGATCAATAGTGAGGTTAGACCAGATCCCCCCTCCAGACATCTCAGATCAATAGTGAGGTTAGATCAGATCCCCCCTCCAGACATCTCAGATCAATAGTGAGGTTAGATCAGATCCCCCCTCCAGACATCTCAGATCAATAGTGAGGTTAGATCAGATCCCCTCCGGACATCTCAGATCAATAGTGAGGTTAGACCAGATCCCCCCTCCAGACATCTCAGATCAATAGTGAGGTTAGATCAGATCCCCCCTCCAGACATCTCAGATCAACAGTGAGGTTAGATCAGATCCCCCCCTCCAGACATCTCAGATCAATAGTGAGGTTAGATCAGATCCCCTCCAGACATCTCAGATCAATAGTGAGGTTAGATCAGATCCCCCCTCCAGACATCTCAGATCAATAGTGAGGTTAGATCAGATCCCCCTCCAGACATCTCAGATCAATAGTGAGGTTAGATCAGATCCCCCTCCAGACATCTCAGATCAATAGTGAGGTTAGATCAGATCCCCCTCCAGACATCTCAGATCAATAGTGAGGTTAGATCAGATCCCCCCCTCCGAACATCTCAGATCAATAGTGAGGTTAGATCAGATCCCCCCTCCAGACATCTCAGATCAATAGTGAGGTTAGATCAGATCCCCCCTCCAGACATCTCAGATCAACAGTGAGGTTAGATCAGATCCCCCCTCCAGACATCTCAGATCAATAGTGAGGTTAGATCAGATCCCCCTCCGGACATCTCAGATCAATAGTGAGGTTAGATCAGATCCCCCCCTCCAGACATCTCAGATCAACAATGAGGTTAGAACAGATCCCCCTCCGGACATCTCAGATCAATAGTGAGGTTAGATCAGATCCCCCCTCCAGACATCTCAGATCAATAGTGAGGTTAGATCAGATCCCCCCTCCAGACATCTCAGATCAATAGTGAGGTTAGATCAGATCCCCCTCCGGACATCTCAGATCAATAGTGAGATTAGATCAGATCCCCCTCCAGACATCTCAGATCAATAGTGAGGTTAGATCAGATCCCCCCTCCAAACATCTCAGATCAATAGTGAGGTTAGATCAGATCCCCCCTCCAGACATCTCAGATCAACAGTGAGGTTAGTTCAGATCCCCCCTCCGGACATCTCAGATCAATATTGAGGTTAGATCAGATCCCCCCTCCAGACATCTCAGATCAATAGTGAGGTTAGATCAGATCCCCCCTCCAGACATCTCAGATCAACAGTGAGGTTAGATCAGATCCCCCCCCCAGACATCTCAGATCAACAGTGAGGTTAGATCAGATCCCCCCTCCAGACATCTCAGATCAATAGTGAGGTTAGAACAGATCCCCCCTCCAGACATCTCAGATCAATAGTGAGGTTAGATCAGATCCCCCCTCCAGACATCTCAGATCAATAGTGAGGTTAGATCAGATCCCCCCCTCCAGACATCTCAGATCAATAGTGAGGTTAGATCAGATCCCCCCTCCAGACATCTCAGATCAACAGTGAGGTTAGATCAGATCCCCCCTCCGGACATCTCAGATCAATAGTGAGGTTAGATCGGATCCCCCCTCCAGACATCTCAGATCAATAGTGAGGTTAGATCAGATCCCCCCTCCAGACATCTCAGATCAATAGTGAGGTTAGATCAGATCCCCCTCCAGACATCTCAGATCAATAGTGAGGTTAGGATCAGATCCCCCTCCAGACATCTCAGATCAATAGTGAGGTTAGATCAGATCCCCCCTCCAGACATCTCAGAACAACAGTGAGGTTAGATCAGATCCCCCTCCAGACATCTCAGATCAATAGTGAGGTTAGATCAGATCCCCCCTCCAGACATCTCAGATCAATAGTGAGGTTAGATCAGATCCCCCCTCCAGACATCTCAGATCAATAGTGAGGTTAGATCAGATCCCCCCTCCAGACATCTCAGATCAACAGTGAGGTTAGATCAGATCCCCCCCTCCAGACATCTCAGATCAATAGTGAGGTTAGATCAGATCCCCCCCTCCAGACATCTCAGATCAATAGTGAGGTTAGATCAGATCCCCCCCTCCAGACATCTCAGATCAATAGTGAGGTTAGATCAGATCCCCCCTCCAGACATCTCAGATCAATAGTGAGGTTAGATCAGATCCCCCCTCCAGACATCTCAGATCAATAGTGAGGTTAGACCAGATCCCCCCTCCAGACATCTCAGATCAATAGTGAGGTTAGATCAGATCCCCCCTCCAGACATCCCAGATCAATAGTGAGTTTAGATCAGATCCCGCCTCCAGACATCTCAGATCAATAGTGAGGTTAGATCAGACCCCCCCCTCCAGACATCTCAGATTAACAGTGAGGTTAGATCAGATCCCCCTCCAGACATCCCAGATCAATAGTGAGGTTAGAACAGATCCCCCCTCCAGACATCTCAGATCAATAGTGAGGTTAGATCAGACCCCCCCCTCCAGACATCTCAGATCAACAGTGAGGTTAGATCAGATCCCCCCCCCAGACATCTCAGATCAATAGTGAGGTTAGATCAGATCCCCCCCTCCAGACATCTCAGATCAATAGTGAGGTTAGAACAGATCCCCCCTCCAGACATCTCAGATCAATAGTGAGGTTAGATCAGATCCCCTCCAGACATCTCAGATCAATAGTGAGGTTAGATCAGATCCCCCCTCCAGACATCTCAGATCAATAGTGAGGTTAGATCAGATCCCCCCTCCGGACATCTCAGATCAATAGTGAGGTTAGATCAGATCCCCCCTCCAGACATCTCAGATCAATAGTGAGGTTAGATCAGATCCCCCCTCCAGACATCTCAGATCAATAGTGAGGTTAGATCAGATCCCCCCTCCAGACATCTCAGATCAATAGTGAGGTTAGATCAGATCCCCTCCGGACATCTCAGATCAATAGTGAGGTTAGATCAGATCCCCCTCCAGACATCTCAGATCAATAGTGAGGTTAGATCAGATCCCCCCTCCAGACATCTCAGATCAATAGTGAGGTTAGATCAGATCCCCCCTCCGGACATCTCAGATCAATAGTGAGGTTAGATCAGATCCCAACTCCGGACATCTCAGATCAATAGTGAGGTTAGATCAGATCCCCCCCTCCGGACATCTCAGATCAATAGTGAGGTTAGATCAGATCCCCCCTCCGGACATCTCAGATCAATAGTGAGGTTAGATCAGATCCCCCCTCCAGACATCTCAGATCAATAGTGAGGTTAGACCAGATCCCCCCCTCCAGACATCTCAGATCAATAGTGAGGTTAGACAGATCCCCCCTCCGGACATCTCAGATCAATAGTGAGGTTAGATCAGATCCCCCCTCCAGACATCTCAGATCAATAGTGAGGTTAGATCAGATCCCCCCCAGACATCTCAGATCAATAGTGAGGTTAGATCAGATCCCCCCCCTCCAGACATCTCAGATCAATAGTGAGGTTAGATCAGATCCCCCCCTCCAGACATCTCAGATCAATAGTGAGGTTAGATCAGATCCCCTCCAGACATCTCAGATCAATAGTTAGGTTAGATCAGATCCCCCCCTCCGGACATCTCAGATCAACAGTGAGGTTAGATCACATCCCCCCTCCAGACATCCCAGATCAATAGTGAGGTTAGATCAGATCCCCCCTCCAGACATCTCAGATCAATAGTGAGGTTAGATCAGACCCCCCCCTCCAGACATCTCAGATCAACAGTGAGGTTAGATCAGATCCCCCCCAGACATCTCAGATCAATAGTGAGGTTAGATCAGATCCCCCCTCCAGACATCTCAGATCAATAGTGAGGTTAGATCAGATCCCCCCTCCAGACATCTCAGATCAATAGTGAGGTTAGACCAGATCCCCCCTCCGGACATCTCAGATCAATAGCGAGGTTAAATCAGATCCCCCCTCCAGACATCCCAGATCAATAGTGAGGTTAGATCAGATCCCGCCTCCAGACATCTCAGATCAATAGTGAGGTTAGATCAGACCCCCCCCTCCAGACATCTCAGATCAACAGTGAGGTTAGATCACATCCCCCCCTCCAGACATCCCAGATCAATAGTGAGGTTAGATCAGATCCCCCCTCCAGACATCTCAGATCAATAGTGAGGTTAGATCAGACCCCCCCCTCCAGACATCTCAGATCAACAGTGAGGTTAGATCAGATCCCCCCCCAGACATCTCAGATCAATAGTGAGGTTAGATCAGATCCCCCCTCCAGACATCTCAGATCAATAGTGAGGTTAGATCAGATCCCCCTCCAGACATCTCAGATCAATAGTGAGGTTAGATCAGATCCCCCCTCCAGACATCTCAGATCAATAGTGAGGTTAGATCAGATCCCCCTCCAGACATCTCAGATCAATAGTGAGGTTAGATCAGATCCCCCCTCCAGACATCTCAGATCAACAGTGAGGTTAGATCAGATCCCCCCTCCAGACATCTCAGATCAATAGTGAGGTTAGATCAGATCCCCCCTCCAGACATCTCAGATCAATAGTGAGGTTAGAACAGATCCCCCCTCCAGACATCTCAGATCAATAGTGAGGTTAGATCAGATCCCCCCTCCGGACATCTCAGATCAATAGTGAGGTTAGATCAGATCCTAGATCTGTGGTTAGTGAAGAGCTCCGTGATCATCTGTGATTGGTGATTGGTGATTGGCTAGTTGAGTATATTACCTGTGATTGGTGATTGGCTAATTGAGTAGATTACCTGTGATTGGCTAATTGAGTAGATTACCTGTGATTGGTGATTGGCTAATTGAGTAGATTACCTGTGATTGGTGATTGGCTAATTGAGTAGATTACCTGTGATTGGTGATTGGCTAATTGAGTAGATTACCTGTGATTGGTGATTGGCTAATTGAGTAGATTACCTGTGATTGGCTAATTGAGTAGATTACCTGTGATTGGTGATTGGCTAGTTGAGTAGATTACCTGTGATTGGTGATTGGCTAGTTGAGTAGATTACCCGTGATTGGTGATTGGCTAGTTGAGTAGATTATCTGTGATTGGCTAGTTGAGTAGATTACCTGTGATTGGTGATTGGCTAGTTGAGTAGATTACCTTTGACTGGTGATTGGCTAGTTGAGTAGATTACCTGTGATTGGTGATTGGCTAGTTGAGTAGATTACCTGTGATTGGTGATTGGCTAATTGAGTAGATTACCTGTGATTGGTGATTGGCTAATTGAGTAGATTACCTGTGATTGGTGATTGGCTAGTTGAGTAGATTACCTGTGATTGGTGATTGGCTAATTGAGTAGATTACCTGTGATTGGTGATTGGCTAATTGAGTAGATTACCTGTGATTGGTGATTGGCTAGTTGAGTAGATTACCTGTGATTGGTGATTGGCTAGTTGAGTAGATTACCCGTGATTGGTGATTGGCTAATTGAGTAGATTACCTGTGATTGGTGATTGGCTAGTTGAGTAGATTACCTGTGACTGGTGATTGGCTAGTTGAGTAGATTACCTGTGATTGGTGATTGGCTAGTTGAGTAGATTACCTGTTGGTGATTGGCTAGTTGAGTAGATTATCCGTGATTGGTGATTGGCTAGTTGAGTAGATTACCTGTGATTGGTGATTGGCTAGTTGAGTAGATTACCTGTGACTGGTGATTGGCTAGTTGAGTAGATTACCTGTGATTGGAGATCGGCTAGTTGAGTAGATTACCTGTGATTGGTGATTGGCTAGTTGAGTAGATTACCTGTGATTGGTGATTGGCTAGTTGAGTAGATTACCCGTGATTGGTGATTGGCTAATTGAGTAGATTACCTGTGATTGGTGATTGGCTAGTTGAGTAGATTACCTGTGACTGGTGATTGGCTAGTTGAGTAGATTACCTGTGATTGGTGATTGGCTAGTTGAGTAGATTACCTGTTGGTGATTGGCTAGTTGAGTAGATTATCCGTGATTGGTGATTGGCTAGTTGAGTAGATTACCTGTGATTGGTGATTGGCTAGTTGAGTAGATTACCTGTGACTGGTGATTGGCTAGTTGAGTAGATTACCTGTGATTGGAGATCGGCTAGTTGAGTCTGCAGCTCCTGCTCTCTCTGGTTGCTCGCGGCAACAGCCGCGTCAAGCTCCGCTTTAAATTCCGCCCTCAGGCGCTCCTCACACTCTGACCTGGAGACACACACACACACACACACACACACACACACACACACACACACACACACACACACACACACACAGTCACACACACACACACACACACACACACACACACACACACACACACACACACACACACACACACACACACACACACACACACACACACACAATATGTAAAAATGTGTGACCACACTGCAGAATATAAGGCAGGGTAGCCTAGTGGTTAGAGTGTAGAGGTGGCAGGGTAGCCTAGTGGTTAGAGCGTAGAGGCGGCAGGGTAGCCTAGTGGTTAGAGTGTAGAGGCGGCAGGGTAGCCTAGTGGTTAGAGTGTAGAGGCGGCAGGGTAGCCTAGTGGTTAGAGTGTAGAGGCGGCAGGGTAGCCTAGTGGTTAGAGTGTAGAGGCGGCAGGGTAGCCTAGTGGTTAGAGTGTAGAGGCGGCAGGGTAGCCTAGTGGTTAGAGCGTAGAGGCTGGCAGGGTAGCCTAGTGGTTAGAGCGTAGAGGCGGCAGGGTAGCCTAGGGGTTAGAGTGTAGAGGCGGCAGGGTAGCCTAGTGGTTAGAGCGTAGAGGCGGCAGGGTAGCCTAGGGGTTAGAGTGTAGAGGCGGCAGGGTAGCCTAGTGGTTAGAGTGTAGAGGCGGCAGGGTAGCCTAGTGGTTAGAGTGTAGAGGCGGCAAGGTAGCCTAGTGGTTAGAGTGTAGAGGCGGCAGCGTAGCCTAGTGGTTAGAGCGTTATGGCCAGTAATCGAAAGGTTGCTTGGTCGAATCCCCGAGCTGACAAGGTAAAAATCTGTCGTTCTGCCCCTGAACAAGGCAGTTAAACCCCACTGTTCCTAGACCGTCATTGAAAATAAGAATTTGTTCTTAACTGACTTGCCTAGTTAAATAAAGGTTCAATAAATTAATAAGATTAAAAAACAAGGGCCCATCCAATTTGTTGAGATTTGTTTTCCTTCTTCCACAAACAAGCAATTCTTAAATGTGATTTAAATTTGTCTGAACTATTAGAAAGCGTGCACAGAATTGAAAAGATACGTTAATTCTATACTGAGGGAGCATAAGCACTCAGAAACTAACATTTATTAGCATTAGCATTCTCATAGAGAATGACTGGGGGTGTTAGCTCGTTAACGTCGTGGCACGACAGATCGCAAATATCCTAATGTTATCGTCATAAAACATTTCGCCACCGTTTCTGTCTTTTGTCGTTTGATATTCTGTGTCTAACAACATTGCTATTTCAAGCATTGACCTTCGATTGAAAAGGGATACGGACTATGTATATAACGAACCATTGGACACAGTCTGATGTGCTAACTAGCTAACACCGCCAGTCATTCTCTATGAGAATGCTAATGCTAATGGAACGTAGGCCTCTGATATGCTAACTAGCTAACACCGCCAGTCATTCTCTATGAGAATGCTAATGCTAATGGAACGTAGGCCTCTGATATGCTAACTAGCTAACACCGCCAGTCATTCTCTATGAGAATGCTAATGCTAATGGAACGTAAGGCCTCCAAGCGCTTATACTACGTGAAATAAATCCGTACGGATTTATGAATATAACTACTGTTCCCTGTAGGAGGAAACGTGGGTATAACATACCGTGGGGCAGTCAACGACCAATCGTATTCACCATATTCTGTTCTACTAAGCGACCGACTGAAAAAGGAACTTTTTAATTCTTTCAATAATTTTCCTCAACTGTAGAATTAACATATCGATCAAATTCTGTGCACGTTATTCCATAGTTTTGCCAAATTTCGTTGATATTTTAATGACGTTTTGCTTGTTTGTGAAAGGGCTGAAAGTAGAAAAACAATAATTTTTGTATTTATTTATTTTACCTTTAATTTAACTCGGCAAGTCAGTTCAGAACAAATTCTTATTTACAATGACGGTGTTACCGGGGGAACAGTGGGTTAACTGCCTTGTTCAGGGGGCAGAACGATAGATTTTTACCTTGTCTGGTAATGTTGGATCTAGCGTTGAAGATCTAAGGTTGAAAATCTAGCGTTGAAGATCTAAGGTTGAAAATCTAGCGTTGAAGATCTAGGTTGAAAATCTAGCCTTGAAGATCTAGCGTTGAAGATCTAGCGTTGAAGATCTAGCGTCGGATCAGGAACTGGGTCATGTGGGCGAGGCATCATAAGGTGAATATTTGGGGTTTTTCCGTTGTTGAAAGTTTTCCAACCTACCGGATTCTCTCGTCGGTGTTCTCTTGGTTGTGTTCTAGAACGTTTCTGCCTGTGTTCTCTTGGTTGTGTTCTAGAACGTTTCTGTCGGTGTTCTCTTGGTTGTGTTCTAGAACGTTTCTGTCGGTGTTCTCTTGGTTGTGTTCTAGAACGTTTCTGTCTGTGTTCTCTTGGTTGTGTTCTAGAACGTTTCTGCCTGTGTTCTCTTGGTTGTGTTCTAGAACGTTTCTGTCGGTGTTCTCTTGGTTGTGTTCTAGAACGTTTCTGTCGGTGTTCTCTTGGTTGTGTTCTAGAACGTTTCTGTCGGTGTTCTCTTGGGTCTGTCGGTTGAGCTCTAGAACCTTCTCCTCCAGTCTCTGTTTGTCTGTTCTCAGGCCTGTCATCTCTCTCTGGTAACTCTCTCTGCCGCTCCATCTCTTCCTGACACACACACACACACACACACACACACACACACACACACACACACACACACACACACACACACACACACACACAGACACACACACACACACACACACACACAAAGCAGAGATTGAAAAACGAATCAACACTAATCCGTGATTTAGACACCAATCTGTTCAATTTAAGTGTGTGTGTGTGTGTGTGTCTGTGTGTGTGTGTGTGTGTGTGTGTGTGTGTTGTAGTGTGTGTGTGTGTGTGTGTCTGTGTGTGTGTGTGTGTGTGTGTGTCGGACTGGACAATCATCGTATAACTGACAATAAGCGTGGATTAAAAAAAATTATCTCCATAATGGATTTAACAGGTCTTTCTGAACACCAGTGAGGATCTACTACAGCTGTACACTAGGGTACCAGTGAGGATCTCCTACAGCTGTACACTAGGGTACCAGTGAGGATCTACTACAGCTGAACACTAGGGTACCAGTGAGGATCTCCTACAGCTGTACACTAGGGTACCAGTGAGGATCTCCTACAGCTGTACACTAGGGTACCAGTGAGGATCTCCTATAGCTGTACACTAGGGTACCAGTGAGGATCTCCTACTACAGCTGTACACTAGGGTACCAGTGAGGATCTACTACAGCTGAACACTAGGGTACCAGTGAGGATCTCCTATAGCTGTACACTAGGGTACCAGTGAGGATCTCCTACAGCTGTACACTAGGGTACCAGTGAGGATCTCCTACAGCTGTACACTAGGGTACCAGTGAGGATCTCCTACAGCTGTACACTAGGGTACCAGTGAGGATCTCCTACAGCTGTACACTAGGGTACCAGTGAGGATCTCCTACAGCTGTACACTAGGGTACCAGTGAGGATCTCCTACAGCTGTACACTAGGGTACCAGTGAGGATCTCCTACAGCTGTACACTAGGGTACCAGTGAGGATCTCCTACAGCTGTACACTAGGGTACCAGTGAGGATCTCCTACAGCTGTACACTAGGGTACCAGTGAGGATCTCCTACAGCTGAACACTAGGGTACCAGTGAGGATCTCCTACAGCTGTACACTAGGGTACCAGTGAGGATCTCCTACAGCTGTACACTAGGGTACCAGTGAGGATCTCCTACAGCTGTACACTAGGGTACCAGTGAGGATCTCCTACAGCTGAACACTAGGGTACCAGTGAGGATCTCCTACAGCTGAACACTAGGGTACCAGTGAGGATCTCCTACAGCTGTACACTAGGGTACCAGTGAGGATCTCCTACAGCTGTACACTAGGGTACCAGTGAGGATCTACTACAGCTGAACACTAGGGTACCAGTGAGGATCTCCTATAGCTGTACACTAGGGTACCAGTGAGGATCTCCTACAGCTGTACACTAGGGTACCAGTGAGGATCTCCTACAGCTGTACACTAGGGTACCAGTGAGGATCTCCTACAGCTGTACACTAGGGTACCAGTGAGGATCTACTACAGCTGTACACTAGGGTACCAGTGAGGATCTACTACAGCTGTACACTAGGGTACCAGTGAGGATCTCCTACAGCTGTACACTAGGGTACCAGTGAGGATCTCCTACAGCTGTACACTAGGGTACCAGTGAGGATCTACTACAGCTGAACACTATTGTACCAGTGAGGATCTCCTACTACAGCTGTACACTAGGGTACCAGTGAGGATCTCCTACAGCTGAACACTAGGGTACCAGTGAGGATCTCCTACAGCTGTACACTAGGGTACCAGTGAGGATCTCCTACAGCTGTACACTAGGGTACCAGTGAGGATCTCCTACAGCTGTACACTAGGGTACCAGTGAGGATCTCCTACAGATGAACACTAGGGTACCAGTGAGGATGTACTACTACAGCTGTACACTAGGGTACCAGTGAGGATCTCCTACAGCTGTACACTAGGGTACCAGTGAGGATCTACTACAGCTGAACACTATTGTACCAGTGAGGATCTCCTACTACAGCTGTACACTAGGGTACCAGTGAGGATCTCCTACAGCTGAACACTAGGGTACCAGTGAGGATCTCCTACAGCTGTACACTAGGGTACCAGTGAGGATCTCCTACAGCTGTACACTAGGGTACCAGTGAGGATCTCCTACAGCTGTACACTAGGGTACCAGTGAGGATCTCCTACAGATGAACACTAGGGTACCAGTGAGGATGTACTACTACAGCTGTACACTAGGGTACCAGTGAGGATCTCCTACAGCTGTACACTAGGGTACCAGTGAGGATCTACTACAGCTGAACACTAGGGTACCAGTGAGGATCTCCTACTACAGCTGTACACTAGGGTACCAGTGAGGATCTCCTACAGCTGTACACTAGGGTACCAGTGAGGATCTCCTACAGCTGTACACTAGGGTACCAGTGAGGATCTCCTACAGCTGAACACTAGGGTACCAGTGAGGATCTCCTACAGCTGTACACTAGGATACCAGTGAGGATCTCCTACAGCTGTACACTAGGGTACCAGTGAGGATCTCCTACAGCTGAACACTAGGGTACCAGTGAGGATCTCCTACAGCTGAACACTAGGGTACCAGTGAGGATCTCCTACAGCTGAACACTAGGGTACCAGTGAGGATCTCCTACAGCTGTACACTAGGGTACCAGTGAGGATCTACTACAGCTGTACACTAGGGTACCAGTGAGGATCTCCTACAGCTGAACACTAGGGTACCAGTGAGGATCTCCTACAGCTGAACACTAGGGTACCAGTGAGGATCTCCTACAGCTGTACACTAGGGTACCAGTGAGGATCTCCTACAGCTGTACACTAGGGTACCAGTGAGGATCTCCTACAGCTGAACACTAGGGTACCAGTGAGGATCTCCTACAGCTGAACACTAGGGTACCAGTGAGGATCTCCTACAGCTGTACACTAGGGTACCAGTGAGGATCTCCTACAGCTGTACACTAGGGTACCAGTGAGGATCTCCTACAGCTGAACACTAGGGTACCAGTGAGGATCTCCTACAGCTGTACACTAGGGTACCAGTGAGGATCTCCTACAGCTGTACACTAGGGTACCAGTGAGGATCTCCTACTACAGCTGAACACTAGGGTACCAGGATAGGAGACCTGTGTTGTTGTATAGGATGTATAGTCCTGTGTTGTTGTATAGGATGTATAGTCCTAGTCCTGTGTTGTTGTATAGGATGTATAGTCCTGTGTTGTTGTATAGGATGTATAGACCTGTGTTGTTGTATAGGATGTATAGTCGTGTGTTGATGTATAGGATGTATAGTCCTGTGTTGTTGTATAGGATGTATAGTCCTGTGTTGTTGTATAGGATGTATAGTCCTGTGTTGTTGTATAGGATGTATAGTCCTGTGTTGTTGTATAGGATGTATAGTCCTGTGTTGTTGTATAGGATGTATAGACCTGTGTTGTTGTATAGGATGTATAGTTCTAGTCCTGTGTTGTTGTATAGGATGTATAGTCCAGTGTTGTTGTATAGGATGTATAGTCCTGTGTTGTTGTATAGGATGTATAGTTCTAGTCCTGTGTTGTTGTATAGGATGTATAGCCCTGTGTTGTTGTATAGGATGTATAGCCCTGTGTTGTTGTATAGGATGTATAGCCCTGTGTTGTTGTATAGGATGTATAGTCCTGTGTTGTTGTATAGGATGTATAGTCCTGTGTTGTTGTATAGGATGTATAGTCCTGTGTTGTTGTATAGGATGTATAGTCCTGTGTTGTTGTATAGGATGTACAGTCCTAGTCCTGTGTTGTTGTATAGGATGTATAGCCCTGTGTTGTTGTATAGGATGTATAGTCCTGTGTTGTTGTATAGGATGTATAGTCCTGTGTTGTTGTATAGGATGTATAGTCCTGTGTTGTTGTATAGGATGTATAGTCCTGTGTTGTTGTGTAGGATGTATAGTCCTGTGTTGTATAGTCGTTGGTCCGGGAGGAGAACCAGTCAAAAAACATTCGTTGTCACCAGAATTTGTTGTATTCACTAGGTCAGTCCTAGCTCAGTGTATTCACTAGGTCAGTCCTAGCTCAGTGTATTCACTAGGTCAGTCTTAGCTCAGTGTATTCACTAGGTCAGTCCTAGCTCAGTGTATTCACTAGGTCAGTCCTAGCTCAGTGTATTCACTAGGTCAGTCCTAGCTCAGTGTATTCACTAGGTCAGTCCTAGCTCAGTGTATTCACTAGGTCAGTCCTAGCTCAGTGTATTCACTAGGTCAGTCCTAGCTCAGTGTATTCACTAGGTCAGTCCTAGTTCAGTGTATTCACTTGGTCAGTCCTAGCTCAGTGTATTCACTAGGTCAGTCCTAGCTCAGTGTATTCACTAGGTCAGTCCTAGCTCAGTGTATTCACTAGGTCAGTCCTAGCTCAGTGTATTCACTAGGTCAGTCCTAGTTCAGTGTATTCACTTGGTCAGTCCTAGCTCAGTGTATTCACTAGGTCAGTCCTAGCTCAGTGTATTCACTAGGTCAGTCCTAGCTCAGTGTATTCACTAGGTCAGTCCTAGTTCAGTGTATTCAGTCCTAGCTCAGTGTATTCACTAGGTCAGTCCTAGCTCAGTGTATTCACTTGGTCAGTCCTAGCTCAGTGTATTCACTAGGTCAGTCCTAGCTCAGTGTATTCACTAGGTCAGTCCTAGCTCAGTGTATTCACTAGGTCAGTCTTAGCTCAGTGTATTCACTAGGTCAGTCCTAGCTCAGTGTATTCACTAGGTCAGTCCTAGCTCAGTGTATTCACTAGGTCAGTCCTAGCTCAGTGTATTCACTAGGTCAGTCCTAGCTCAGTGTATTCACTAGGTCAGTCCTAGCTCAGTGTATTCACTAGGTCAGTCCTAGCTCAGTGTATTCACTAGGTCAGTCCTAGTTCAGTGTATTCACTTGGTCAGTCCTAGCTCAGTGTATTCACTAGGTCAGTCCTAGCTCAGTGTATTCACTAGGTCAGTCCTAGCTCAGTGTATTCACTAGGTCAGTCCTAGTTCAGTGTATTCAGTCCTAGCTCAGTGTATTCACTAGGTCAGTCCTAGCTCAGTGTATTCACTTGGTCAGTCCTAGCTCAGTGTATTCACTAGGTCAGTCCTAGCTCAGTGTATTCACTAGGTCAGTCCTAGCTCAGTGTATTCACTAGGTCAGTCCTAGTTCAGTGTATTCACTAGGTCAGTCCTAGCTCAGTGTATTCACTAGGTCGGTCCTACCTCAGTGTATTCACTAGGTCAGTCCTAGCTCAGTGTATTCACTAGGTCAGTCCTAGTTCAGTGTATTCAGTCCTAGTTCAGTGTATTCAGTCCTAGTTCAGTGTATTCACTAGGTCAGTCCTAGTTCAGTGTATTCACTAGGTCAGTCCTTGCTCAGTGTATTCACTAGGTCAGTCCTAGCTCAGTGTATTCACTCGGTCAGTCCTAGCTCAGTGTATTCACTCGGTCAGTCCTAGCTCAGTGTATTCACTAGGTCAGTCCTTGCTCAGTGTATTCACTAGGTCAGTCCTAGCTCAGTGTATTCACTAGGTCAGTCCTTGCTCAGTGTATTCACTAGGTCAGTCCTAGCTCAGTGTATTCAGTCCTAGCTCAGTGTATTCAGTCCTAGTTCAGTGTATTCACTAGGTCAGTCCTAGTTCAGTGTATTCACTAGGTCAGTCCTAGTTCAGTGTATTCACTAGGTCAGTCCTAGCTCAGTGTATTTACTAGGTCAGTCCTAGCTCAGTGTATTCAGTCCTAGCTCAGTGTATTCAGTCCTAGCTCAGTGTATTCACTAGGTCAGTCCTAGTTCAGTGTATTCACTAGGTCAGTCCTAGCTCAGTGTATTCACTAGGTCAGTCCTAGCTCAGTGTATTCACTAGGTCAGTCCTAGCTCAGTGTATTCAGTCCTACCTCAGTGTATTCACTAGGTCAGTCCTAGTTCAGTGTATTCACTAGGTCAGTCCTAGTTCAGTGTATTCACTAGGTCAGTCCTAGCTCAGTGTATTCACTAGGTCAGTCCTAGCTCAGTGTATTCAGTCCTAGCTCAGTGTATTCAGTCCTAGCTCAGTGTATTCACTAGGTCAGTCCTAGTTCAGTGTATTCACTAGGTCAGTCCTAGCTCAGTGTATTCAGTCCTAGCTCAGTGTATTCACTAGGTCAGTCCTAGCTCAGTGTATTCACTAGGTCAGTCCTAGCTCAGTGTATTCAGTCCTAGCTCAGTGTATTCAGTCCTAGCTCAGTGTATTCACTAGGTCAGTCCTAGTTCAGTGTATTCACTAGGTCAGTCCTAGCTCAGTGTATTCACTAGGTCAGTCCTAGCTCAGTGTATTCAGTCCTAGCTCAGTGTATTCACTAGGTCAGTCCTAGTTCAGTGTATTCACTAGGTCAGTCCTAGTTCAGTGTATTCACTAGGTCAGTCCTAGCTCAGTGTATTCACTAGGTCAGTCCTAGCTCAGTGTATTCACTAGGTCAGTCCTAGCTCAGTGTATTCAGTCCTAGCTCAGTGTATTCACTAGGTCAGTCCTGGCTCAGTGTATTCACTAGGTCAGTCCTAGTTCAGTGTATTCACTAGGTCAGTCCTAGCTCAGTGTATTCAGTCCTAGCTCAGTGTATTCACTAGGTCAGTCCGAGTTCAGTGTATTCACCAGGTCACTCCTAGCTCAGTGTACTCAGTCCTAGCTCAGTGTATTCACTAGGTCAGTCCTAGTTCAGTGTATTCACTAGGTCAGTCCTAGCTCAGTGTATTCACTAGGTCAGTCCTAGCTCAGTGTATTCACTAGGTCAGTCCTAGTTCAGTGTATTCAGTCCTAGCTCAGTGTATTCAGTCCTAGCTCAGTGTATTCAATCCTAGTTCAGTGTATTCACTAGGTCAGTCCTAGGTCAGTGTATTCACTAGGTCAGTCCTAGTTCAGTGTATTCACTAGGTCAGTCCTAGTTCAGTGTATTCACTAGGTCAGTCCTAGCTCAGTGTATTCACAAGGTCAGTCCTAGCTCAGTGTATTCAGTCCTAGCTCAGTGTATTCACTAGGTCAGTCCTAGCTCAGTGTATTCACTAGGTCAGTCCTAGCTCAGTATATTCACTAGGTCAGTCCTAGCTCAGTGTATTCACTAGGTCAGTCCTAGTTCAGTGTATTCAGTCGGTCCTAGCTCAGTGTATTCGTCAGTCCTAGCTCGGTGTATTCACTGGGTCAGTCCTAGCTCAGTGTATTCGGTCCTAGTTCAGTGTATTCACTGGGTCAGTCCTAGCTCAGTGTATTCACTAGGTCAGTCCTAGTTCAGTGTATTCACTAGGTCGGTCCTAGCTCAGTGTATTCACTGGTCAGATCTAGCTCAGTGTATTCACTAGGTCGGTCCTAGTTCAGTGTATTCACTAGGGGTCAGTCCTAGCTCAGTGTATTCACGTCGTCTGGCTCAGTGTATTCACTAGGTCAGTCCTAGCTCAGTGTATTCACTAGGTCAGTCCTAGCTCAGTGTATTCACTAGGTCAGTCCTAGCTCAGTGTATTCACTAGGTCAGTCCTAGCTCAGTGTACTCAGTCCTAGCTCAGTGTATTCATAGGTCCTAGCTCAGTGTACTCAGTCCTAGCTCAGTGTATTCACTAGGTCAGTCCTAGCTCAGTGTATTCACTAGGTCGGTCCTAGTTCAGTGTATTCACTAGGTCAGTCCTAGCTCGGTGTATTCACTAGGTCAGTCCTAGCTCAGTGTATTCACTAGGTCGGTCCTAGCTCAGTGTATTCAGGTCCTAGCTCAGTGTATTCACTGGGTCAGTCCTAGCTCAGTGTATTCACTGGTCGGTCCTAGCTCAGTGTATTCACTAGGTCAGTCCTAGCTCGGTGTATTCACTAGGTCAGTCCTAGTTCAGTGTATTCGGTCTGGCTCAGTGTATTCGGTCCTAGTTCAGTGTATTCACTAGGTCAGTCCTGGCTCGGTGTATTCGGTCTGGTTCGGTGTATTCACTGGGTCAGTCCTAGCTCAGTGTATTCACTAGGTCGGTCCTAGCTCAGTGTATTCACTAGGTCGGTCCTAGCTCAGTGTATTCACTAGGTCGGTCCTAGCTCAGTGTATTCAGGTCGGTCCTAGCTCAGTGTATTCACTAGGTCGGTCCTAGTTCAGTGTATTCACTAGGTCAGTGTGTCCTAGCTCAGTGTATTCACTGGTCGGTCCTAGCTCAGTGTATTCACTAGGTCGGTCCTAGCTCAGTGTATTCACTAGGTCAGTCCTAGTTCAGTGTATTCACTAGGTCAGTCCTAGCTCAGTGTATTCACTAGGTCGGTCCTAGCTCAGTGTATTCGGTCCTAGCTCAGTGTATTCACTAGGTCAGTCCTGGCTCAGTGTCGGTCCTAGCTCAGTGTATTCACTAGGTCGGTCCTAGCTCAGTGTATTCACTAGGTCGGTCCTGGTTCAGTGTATTCACTGGGTCAGTCCTAGCTCAGTGTATTCACTAGGTCGGTCCTAGCTCAGTGTATTCACTAGGTCAGTCCTAGCTCGGTGTATTCAGGTCGTCTAGCTCAGTGTATTCAGTCCTAGCTCGGTGTATTCATGGGTCAGTCCTAGCTCAGTGTATTCACCAGGTCAGTCCTAGCTCAGTGTATTCACTAGGTCGGTCCTAGCTCAGTGTATTCACTGGGTCGGTCCTAGCTCGGTGTATTCACTAGGTCGGTCCTGGCTCAGTGTATTCGGTCCTGGCTCGGTGTATTCACTGGGTCAGTCCTAGCTCGGTGTATTCACTAGGTCGGTCCTAGCTCAGTGTATTCACTAGGTCGGTCCTAGCTCAGTGTATTCAGTCCTAGCTCGGTGTATTCACTGGGTCGGTCCTAGTTCAGTGTATTCACTAGGTCGGTCCTAGTTCAGTGTATTCACTAGGTCGGTCCTAGCTCAGTGTATTCACTAGGTCGGTCCTAGCTCAGTGTATTCACTAGGTCGGTCCTAGCTCAGTGTATTCACTGGGTCGGTCCTGGTTCGGTGTATTCACTAGGTCGGTCCTAGCTCAGTTATCGGTCCTAGCTCAGTGTATTCACTGGTCGGTCCTAGCTCGGTGTATTCACTAGGTCAGTCTAGCTCGGTGTATTCGGTCCTGGCTCGGTGTATTCGGTCCTGGCTCGGTGTATTCACAGGTCGGTCCTGGTTCGGTGTATTCACTAGGTCGGTCCTGGCTCGGTGTATTCACTAGGTCGGTCCTAGCTCAGTGTATTCCTAGGTCGGTCCTAGCTCAGTGTATTCACTAGGTCGGTCCTGGCTCGGTGTATTCACTACAGGTCGGTCCTGGCTCGGTGTATTCACTGGGTCGGTCCTGGCTCGGTGTATTCACTGGGTCGGTCCTGGCTCAGTGTATTCACTAGGTCGGTCCTAGCTCGGTGTATTCGGCCTGGCTCGGTGTGTCGGTCTGGCTCAGTGTATTCACTGGGTCGGTCCTGGTTCGGTGTATTCACTAGGTCGGTCCTGGCTCGGTGTATTCGGTCCTGGCTCAGTGTATTCACTGGGTCGGTCCGGGCTCGGTGTATTCACAGGTCAGTCCTAGCTCAGTGTATTCGGTCCTGGCTCGGTGTATTCACTGGGTCGGTCCTAGTTCAGTGTATTCACTAGGTCGGTCCTAGCTCAGTGTATTCACTAGGTCGGTCCTAGCTCAGTGTATTCACTGGTCGGTCCTGGTTCGGTGTATTCGGTCTGGCTCAGTGTATTCGGTCCTGGCTCGGTGTATTCAGTCCTAGCTCAGTGTATTCACTAGGTCGGTCCTAGTTCAGTGTATTCACTAGGTCAGTCCTAGTTCAGTGTATTCACTAGGTCAGTCCTAGCTCAGTGTATTCACTAGGTCGGTCCTAGCTCAGTGTATTCACTAGGTCAGTCCTAGCTCGGTGTATTCACTAGGTCGGTCCTAGCTCGGTGTATTCACTGGGTCGGTCCTGGCTCAGTGTATTCACTGGGTCGGTCCTGGCTCAGTGTATTCACTAGGTCGGTCCTGGCTCAGTGTATTCAGCCTGGCTCGGTGTGTTCGGTCCTAGCTCGGTGTATTCACTAGGTCGGTCTGGCTCGGTGTATTCGGTCCTGGCTCAGTGTATTCACTGGGTCGGTCCTGGCTCAGTGTATTCACTAGGTCGGTCCTGGCTCAGTGTATTCACTAGGTCGGTCCTGGCTCAGTGTATTCACTAGGTCGGTCCTAGCTCGGTGTATTACAGGTCGGTCCTAGCTCAGTGTATTCACTAGGTCGGTCCTGGTTCGGTGTATTCACTAGGTCGGTCCTGGCTCGGTGTATTCGCTGGTCGGTCCTGGCTCAGTGTATTCACTAGGTCGGTCCTAGCTCGGTGTATTCACTAGGTCAGTCCTAGTTCAGTGTATTCACTAGGTCGGTCCTAGCTCAGTGTATTCACTAGGTCGGTCCTGGCTCAGTGTATTCACTAGGTCAGTCCTAGCTCAGTGTATTCGGTCCTAGCTCAGTGTATTCACTAGGTCGGTCCTAGCTCAGTGTATTCACTGGGTCGGTCCTAGTTCAGTGTATTCACTAGGTCGGTCCTGGCTCAGTGTATTCACTGGTCGGTCCTAGCTCGGTGTATTCACTAGAGGTCGGTCCCAGCTCGGTGTATTCACTAGGTCGGTCCTGGCTCAGTGTATTCACTAGGTCGGTCCTGGCTCGGTGTATTCGGTCCTGGCTCGGTGTATTCACTGGGTCGGTCCTAGCTCAGTGTATTCACTGGGTCGGTCCTAGCTCGGTGTATTCACTAGGTCGGTCCTGGCTCAGTGTATTCACTAGGTCAGTCCTGGCTCAGTGTATTCAGTCCTAGCTCGGTGATTCGGTCCTAGTTCGGTGTATTCACGGGTCGGTCCTGCTCAGTGTATTCGGTCCTAGTTCGGTGTATTCACTAGGTCGGTCCTGGTTCGGTGTATTCACTAGGTCGGTCCTAGCTCAGTGTATTCACTAGGTCGGTCCTAGTTCGGTGTATTCACTGGGTCGGTCCTAGCTCGGTGTATTCACTAGGTCGGTCCTGGCTCAGTGTATTCACTAGGTCGGTCCTAGTTCAGTGTATTCACTAGGTCGGTGTATTCGTCCTAGCTCGGTGTATTCACTAGGTCGGTCCTGGCTCGGTGTATTCACTAGGTCGGTCCTAGCTCAGTGTATTCACTAGGTCGGTCCTAGCTCAGTGTATTCACTAGGTCAGTCCTAGCTCGGTGTATTCACTAGGTCGGTCCTAGCTCAGTGTATTCAGTCCTGGCTCGGTGTATTCACTAGGTCGGTCCTGGCTCGGTGTATTCACTGGGTCGGTCCTGGCTCGGTGTATTCACTAGGTCGGTCCTGGCTCGGTGTATTCACAGGTCGGTCCTGGCTCGGTGTATTCACTAGGTCGGTCCTAGCTCAGTGTATTCACTAGGTCGGTCCTGGCTCAGTGTATTCAGTCCTGGCTCGGTGTATTCAGTCTCTGGCTCAGTGTATTCACTGGGTCGGTCCTAGCTCAGTGTATTCACTGGGTCAGTCTGGCTCGGTGTATTCACTGGGTCGGTCCTGGCTCGGTGTATTCAGGTCGGTCTGGCTCGGTGTATTCACTGGGTCGGTCCTGGCTCGGTGTATTCACTAGGTCGGTCCTAGCTCAGTGTATTCACTGGGTCGGTCCTAGCTCGGTGTATTCACTGGGTCGGTCCTGGCTCGGTGTATTCACTGGGTCGGTCCTAGCTCGGTGTATTCACGGGTCGGTCCTGGCTCGGTGTATTCACTGGGTCGGTCCTGGCTCGGTGTATTCACTAGGTCAGTCCTGGCTCGGTGTATTCACTGGGTCGGTCCTGGCTCAGTGTATTCACTGGGTCGGTCCTGGCTCGGTGTATTCACGGTCCTAGCTCGGTGTATTCACTAGGTCGGTCCTAGTTCAGTGTATTCACTAGGTCGGTCCTAGCTCAGTGTATTCAGCTCAGGTCGGTCCTGGCTCGGTGTATTCACAGGTCGGTCCTAGCTCAGTGTATTCACTAGGTCGGTCCTAGCTCAGTGTGTTCACTGGGTCGGTCCTAGCTCAGTGTATTCACTAGGTCGGTCCTAGCTCGGTGTATTCACTGGTCGGTCCTAGCTCGGTGTATTCACGGGTCGGTCCTAGCTCAGTGTATTCACTGGGTCGGTCCTAGCTCAGTGTATTCACTAGGTCGGTCCTAGCTCGGTGTATTCGGTCCTAGCTCGGTGTATTCACTAGGTCAGTCCTGGCTCAGTGTATTCACTAGGTCAGTCCTAGCTCAGTGTATTCACTAGGTCGGTCCTAGCTCAGTGTATTCACTAGGTCGGTCCTAGCTCAGTGTATTCACTAGGTCGGTCCTAGCTCAGTGTATTCGGTCCTAGCTCAGTGTATTCACTGGGTCGGTCCTGGCTCAGTGTATTCACGGGTCGGTCCTGGCTCGGTGTATTCACTGGGTCGGTCCTGGCTCGGTGTATTCGGTCCTAGCTCGGTGTATTCACTAGGTCGGTCCTGGTTCGGTGTATTCACGGTCAGTCCTAGCTCAGTGTATTTCGGTCTGGCTCGGTGTATTCACTGGGTCGGTCCTAGCTCGGTGTATTCACCAGGTCGGTCCTAGCTCGGTGTATTCACTAGGTCGGTCCTAGCTCAGTGTATTCACTAGGTCGGTCCTGGCTCAGTGTATTCGGTCCTGGTCGGTGTATTCGGTCCTGGCTCGGTGTGTTCGGTCCTGGCTCGGTGTGTTCACTGGGTCGGTCTGGTTCGGTGTATTCACTGGGTCGGTCCTGGCTCGGTGTATTCACTAGGTCGGTCCTAGCTCGGTGTATTCACTAGGTCGGTCCTAGCTCAGTGTATTCACTGGGTCGGTCCTAGCTCAGTGTATTCGGTCCTAGCTCGGTGTATTCACTGGGTCGGTCCTGGCTCGGTGTTTCGCTGGGTCGGTCCTGGCTCAGTGTATTCACTGGGTCGGTCCTAGCTCAGTGTATTCACTGGGTCGGTCCTGGCTCGGTGTATTCGGTCCTGGCTCGGTGTGTTCGGTCCTGGCTCGGTGTATTCACTAGGTCGGTCCTGGCTCAGTGTATTCGGTCCTGGCTCGGTGTATTCACTAGGTCGGTCCTGGTTCGGTGTATTCACTGGGTCGGTCCTAGCTCAGTGTATTCACTGGGTCGGTCCTAGCTCGGTGTATTCACTAGGTCGGTCCTAGCTCAGTGTATTCACGGGTCGGTCCTAGCTCGGTGTATTCACTGGTCGGTCCTGGCTCGGTGTATTCACTGGGTCGGTCTGGCTCGGTGTATTCACTGGGTCGGTCCTGGCTCGGTGTATTCACTAGGTCGGTCCTGGCTCAGTGTATTCACAGGTCGGTCCTGGCTCGGTGTATTCACTAGGTCGGTCCTAGCTCAGTGTATTCACTAGGTCGGTCCTAGCTCAGTGTATTCAGGTCCTAGCTCGGTGTATTCACTGGGTCGGTCCTAGCTCAGTGTATTCACTAGGTCGGTCCTAGCTCGGTGTATTCACTGGGTCGGTCCTAGCTCAGTGTATTCACTGGGTCGGTCCTAGCTCAGTGTATTCACTAGGTCGGTCCTGGCTCGGTGTATTCGGTCCTGGCTCAGTGTATTCGGTCCTGGTTCGGTGTATTCACTGGGTCGGTCCTAGCTCGGTGTATTCACTAGGTCGGTCCTAGCTCAGTGTATTCACTAGGTCGGTCCTGGCTCGGTGTATTCACTGGGTCAGTCCTGGCTCGGTGTATTCACTGGGTCGGTCCTAGCTCAGTGTATTCGGTCCTGGCTCGGTGTATTCACTAGGTCGGTCCTAGCTCGGTGTATTCACTAGGTCGGTCCTGGCTCAGTGTATTCACTAGGTCAGTCCTAGCTCGGTGTATTCACTGGGTCGGTCCTAGCTCGGTGTATTCGGTCCTAGCTCAGTGTATTCACAGGTCGGTCCTAGCTCAGTGTATTCAGGTCGGTCCTAGCTCAGTGTATTCACTAGGTCGGTCCTAGCTCGGTGTATTCGCTGGGTCGGTCCTAGCTCAGTGTATTCAGGTCCTGGCTCGGTGTATTCCAGGTCGGTCCTGGTTCGGTGTATTCACTGGGTCGGTCCTGGCTCGGTGTATTCGTCCTGGCTGGTGTTTCGGTCCTGGCTCGGTGTATTCACTAGGTCGGTCCTGGTTCGGTGTATTCACTGGGTCGGTCCGGCTCGGTGTATTCGGTCTAGCTCGGTGTATTCACCGGGTCGGTCCTAGCTCGGTGTATTCGGTCCTAGCTCGGTGTGTTCGGTCCTGGCTCAGTGTATTCACTGGGTCGGTCCTAGCTCGGTGTATTCACTGGGTCGGTCTAGCTCGGTGTATTCACTAGGTCGGTCCTGGCTCGGTGTATTCGGTCCTGGCTCGGTGTATTCACTGGGTCGGTCCTAGCTCGGTGTATTCGCTGGGTCGGTCCTGGCTCGGTGTATTCACTGGGTCGGTCCTGGCTCAGTGTATTCACGGTCGGTCTGGCTCGGTGTATTCACTAGGTCGGTCCTGGCTCAGTGTATTCGGTCCTGGCTCGGTGTATTCACTGGGTCGGTCCTGGCTCAGTGTATTCACTGGGTCGGTCCTAGTTCGGTGTATTCCTGGGTCGGTCCTGGCTCGGTGTGTGTCGGTCCTGGCTCAGTGTATTCACGGTCGGTCCTAGTTCAGTGTATTCACTAGGTCGGTCCTAGCTCAGTGTATTCGGTCCTGGCTCGGTGTATTCACTAGGTCGGTCCTAGCTCGGTGTATTCACTGGGTCGGTCCTAGCTCGGTGTATTCACTAGGTCGGTCCTGGCTCAGTGTATTCACTAGGTCGGTCCTAGCTCGGTGTATTCGGTCCCAGCTCGGTGTATTCGGTCCTGGCTCAGTGTGTTCAGTCCTGGCTCGGTGTATTCACTAGGTCGGTCCTAGCTCGGTGTATTCACTGGGTCGGTCCTGGCTCGGTGTATTCACTGGGTCGGTCCTAGCTCAGTGTATTCACTAGGTCGGTCCTAGCTCAGTGTATTCACTAGGTCGGTCCTAGCTCAGTGTATTCACTAGGTCGGTCCTAGCTCGGTGTATTCACTAGGTCGGTCCTAGCTCAGTGTATTCACTAGGTCGGTCCTGGCTCAGTGTATTCACTGGGTCGGTCCTAGTTCAGTGTATTCGGTCCTGGCTCGGTGTATTCACAGGTCGGTCCTGGCTCGGTGTATTCACTGGGTCGGTCCTGGCTCAGTGTATTCGGTCCTGGCTCGGTGTATTCACTAGGTCGGTCTGGTTCGGTGTATTCACTAGGTCGGTCCTAGCTCAGTGTATTCACTAGGTCGGTCCTGGCTCGGTGTATTCACTAGGTCGGTCCTAGCTCGGTGTATTCACTAGGTCGGTCCTGGCTCAGTGTATTCACTAGGTCGGTCCTGGCTCGGTGTATTCACTGGGTCGGTCGGTCTGGCTCGGTGTATTCACTGGGTCGGTCCTGGCTCAGTGTATTCACTAGGTCGGTCCTGGCTCGGTGTATTCACTGGGTCGGTCCTAGCTCAGTGTATTCACTAGGTCGGTCCTGGCTCAGTGTATTCACTGGGTCGGTCCTGGCTCGGTGTATTCGGTCCTAGCTCGGTGTATTCACTGGGTCGGTCCTAGCTCAGTGTACTCGGTCCTGGCTCGGTGTATTCACTGGGTCGGTCCTAGCTCGGTGTATTCACTAGGTCGGTCCTAGCTCGGTGTATTCACTAGGTCGGTCCTGGCTCGGTGTATTCACTAGGTCAGTCCTAGCTCGGTGTATTCACAGGTCGGTCCTGGCTCGGTGTATTCACTGGTCGGTCCTGGCTCAGTGTATTCACTAGGTCGGTCCTAGCTCGGTGTATTCACTAGGTCGGTCCTAGCTCAGTGTATTCACTAGGTCGGTCCTGGCTCGGTGTATTCACTGGGTCGGTCCTGGCTCAGTGTATTCACTAGGTCGGTCCTAGCTCGGTGTATTCACTGGGTCGGTCCTAGCTCGGTGTATTCACTGGGTCGGTCCTGGCTCAGTGTATTCACTGGGTCGGTCTGGCTCGGTGTATTCACTAGGTCGGTCCTAGCTCGGTGTATTCACTGGGTCGGTCCTAGCTCGGTGTATTCACTGGGTCAGTCCTGGCTCGGTGTATTCACTAGGTCGGTCCTGGCTCGGTGTATTCACTAGGTCGGTCCTGGCTCAGTGTATTCACTGGGTCGGTCCTGGCTCAGTGTATTCACTAGGTCGGTCCTGGCTCAGTGTATTCACTGGGTCGGTCCTGGCTCGGTGTATTCACTGGGTCGGTCCTGGCTCGGTGTATTCACTGGGTCGGTCCTGGCTCAGTGTATTCACTGGGTCGGTCCTGGCTCGGTGTATTCACTGGGTCGGTCCTAGCTCAGTGTATTCACTGGGTCGGTCCTGGCTCGGTGTATTCAGTCTGGTGGGTCGGTCGGTCCTGGCTCGGTGTATTCACTGGGTCGGTCCTGGCTCGGTGTATTCACTGGGTCGGTCCTGGCTCAGTGTATTCACTAGGTCGGTCCTGGCTCAGTGTACTCGGTCCTGGCTCGGTGTATTCACTGGGTCGGTCCTAGCTCGGTGTATTCGGTCCTGGCTCGGTGTATTCACGGGTCGGTCTGGCTCGGTGTATTCACTGGGTCGGTCCTGGCTCGGTGTATTCACTAGGTCGGTCCTGGCTCGGTGTATTCACTGGGTCGGTCCTGGCTCGGTGTATTCACTGGGTCGGTCCTAGCTCGGTGTATTCACTAGGTCGGTCCTGGTTCGGTGTATTCACTAGGTCGGTCCTAGCTCGGTGTATTCGCTGGGTCGGTCCTGGCTCGGTGTATTCACTAGGTCGGTCCTAGCTCAGTGTATTCACTAGGTCGGTCCTAGTTCAGTGTATTCACTAGGTCGGTCCTGGCTCGGTGTATTCACTGGGTCGGTCCTGGCTCAGTGTATTCGGTCCTGGCTCAGTGTATTCACTAGGTCGGTCCTAGCTCGGTGTACTCGGTCGCTGGCTCGGTGTATTCACTAGGTCGGTCCTAGCTCGGTGTATTCACTGGGTCGGTCCTAGCTCAGTGTATTCACTAGGTCGGTCCTGGCTCAGTGTATTCACTAGGTCGGTCCTGGCTCGGTGTATTCACTAGGTCGGTCCTAGCTCGGTGTATTCACTGGGTCGGTCCTGGCTCGGTGTATTCACTGGGTCGGTCCTGGCTCGGTGTATTCGGTCCTGGCTCAGTGTATTCGGTCCTGGCTCGGTGTATTCACTGGGTCGGTCCTAGCTCAGTGTATTCACTAGGTCGGTCCTGGCTCGGTGTATTCACTAGGTCGGTCCTGGCTCGGTGTATTCGGTCCTGGCTCGGTGTATTCACTAGGTCGGTCCTAGCTCAGTGTATTCACTAGGTCGGTCCTGGCTCAGTGTATTCGGTCCTAGCTCGGTGTATTCACTAGGTCGGTCCTAGCTCAGTGTATTCACTAGGTCGGTCCTAGCTCAGTGTATTCACTGGGTCGGTCCTGGCTCGGTGTATTCACTAGGTCGGTCCTAGCTCAGTGTATTCGGTCCTGGCTCGGTGTATTTCGGTCCTGGTTCGGTGTATTCACTGGGTCGGTCCTGGCTCGGTGTATTCGGTCCTGGTTCGGTGTATTCGCTGGGTCGGTCCTGGTTCGGTGTATTCACTGGGTCGGTCCTAGCTCAGTGTATTCACTGGGTCGGTCCTAGCTCGGTGTATTCACTGGGTCGGTCCTAGCTCGGTGTATTCACTGGGTCGGTCCTGGCTCGGTGTATTCACTAGGTCGGTCCTAGTTCGGTGTATTCACTAGGTCGGTGTGTTCGGTCCTGGCTCGGTGTATTCACTTGGTCGGTCCTAGCTCGGTGTATTCACTGGGTCGGTCCTGGCTCGGTGTATTCACTAGGTCGGTCCTAGTTCAGTGTATTCACTAGGTCGGTCCTAGCTCAGTGTATTCACTGGGTCGGTCCTAGCTCGGTGTATTCGGTCCCGGCTCGGTGTATTCACTGGGTCGGTCCTGGCTCGGTGTATTCGGTCCTGGCTCAGTGTATTCACTGGGTCGGTCCTAGCTCAGTGTATTCACTGGGTCGGTCCTGGCTCAGTGTATTCACTAGGTCGGTCCTGGCTCGGTGTATTCACTGGGTCGGTCCTGGCTCAGTGTATTCACTGGGTCGGTCCTGGCTCGGTGTATTCACTAGGTCGGTCCTGGCTCGGTGTATTCACTAGGTCGGTCCTGGCTCGGTGTATTCACTGGGTCGGTCCTGGCTCAGTGTATTCACTGGGTCGGTCCTGGCTCAGTGTATTCACTAGGTCGGTCCTGGTTCAGTGTATTCACTAGGTCGGTCCTAGCTCAGTGTATTCACTAGGTCGGTCCTGGCTCGGTGTATTCGGTCTGGCTCGGTGTATTCACTGGGTCGGTCCTGGCTCAGTGTATTCACTGGGTCGGTCCTGGCTCAGTGTATTCACTGGGTCGGTCCTGGCTCGGTGTATTCACTAGGTCGGTCCTGGCTCAGTGTATTCACTGGTCGGTCCTAGCTCGGTGTATTCACTGGGTCGGTCCTAGCTCAGTGTATTCACTAGGTCGGTCCTGGCTCGGTGTATTCAGTCTAGCTCGGTGTATTCGGTCCTAGCTCGGTGTATTCACTGGGTCGGTCCTGGTTCGGTGTATTCACTAGGTCGGTCCTGGCTCGGTGTATTCACTGGGTCGGTCCTGGCTCGGTGTATTCACTGGGTCGGTCCTGGCTCGGTGTATTCGCTGGGTCGGTCCTGGCTCAGTGTATTCACTGGGTCGGTCCTGGCTCGGTGTATTCACTGGGTCGGTCCTAGCTCGGTGTATTCACTGGGTCGGTCCTAGCTCGGTGTATTCACTGGGTCGGTCCTGGCTCGGTGTATTCACTGGGTCGGTCCTGGCTCGGTGTATTCACTAGGTCGGTCCTGGCTCGGTGTATTCACTAGGTCGGTCCTGGCTCGGTGTATTCGGTCCTAGCTCGGTGTATTCACTGGGTCGGTCCTGGCTCGGTGTATTCACGGTCCTGGCTCAGTGTTTCGGTCCTGGCTCGGTGTATTCACTGGGTCGGTCCTAGTTCAGTGTATTCACTAGGTCGGTCCTGGCTCGGTGTATTCACGGGTCGGTCCTAGCTCGGTGTATTCACTGGGTCGGTCCTGGCTCGGTGTATTCACTAGGTCGGTCCTGGCTCGGTGTATTCACTGGGTCGGTCCTGGCTCGGTGTATTCACTAGGTCGGTCCTGGCTCGGTGTATTCACTAGGTCGGTCCTGGTTCAGTGTATTCACTGGGTCGGTCCTGGCTCGGTGTATTCACGGGTCGGTCCTAGCTCGGTGTATTCACGGGTCGGTCCTGGCTCGGTGTATTCACAGGTCGGTCCTGGCTCGGTGTATTCACTGGGTCGGTCCTAGTTCAGTGTATTCACTGGGTCGGTCCTGGCTCGGTGTATTCACTAGGTCGGTCCTGGTTCGGTGTATTCACTAGGTCGGTCCTGGCTCGGTGTATTCACTGGGTCGGTCCTAGCTCGGTGTATTCACTGGGTCGGTCCTGGCTCGGTGTATTCACTAGGTCGGTCCTGGCTCGGTGTATTCACTGGGTCGGTCCTGGCTCGGTGTATTCACTAGGTCGGTCCTGGCTCAGTGTATTCGGTCTAGCTCGGTGTATTCACTAGGTCGGTCCTGGCTCGGTGTGTTCGGTCCTGGCTCGGTGTATTCACTGGGTCGGTCCTAGCTCGGTGTATTCACTAGGTCGGTCCTAGCTCAGTGTATTCACTAGGTCGGTCCTGGCTCAGTGTATTCACTAGGTCGGTCCTGGCTCGGTGTATTCACTAGGTCGGTCCTGGCTCGGTGTATTCACTAGGTCGGTCCTGGCTCGGTGTATTCACTGGGTCGGTCCTGGCTCGGTGTATTCGCTGGGTCGGTCCTAGCTCGGTGTATTCACTAGGTCGGTCCTGGCTCGGTGTATTCACTGGGTCGGTCCTGGTTCGGTGTATTCACTGGGTCGGTCCTGGCTCGGTGTATTCACTGGGTCGGTCCTGGCTCAGTGTATTCACAAGGTCGGTCCTGGCTCGGTGTATTCGGTCCTAGCTCGGTGTATTCACTGGGTCGGTCCTGGCTCGGTGTATTCACTGGGTCGGTCCTAGCTCGGTGTATTCACTAGGTCGGTCCTGGCTCGGTGTATTCACTAGGTCGGTCCTGGCTCGGTGTATTCCGGTCCTAGCTCGGTGTTCGGTCCTGGCTCGGTGTATTCACTGGGTCGGTCCTGGCTCAGTGTATTCGGTCCTGGCTCGGTGTATTCACTAGGTCGGTCCTGGTTCGGTGTATTCACTGGGTCGGTCCTGGCTCGGTGTATTCGCTGGGTCGGTCCTAGTTCGGTGTATTCACTAGGTCGGTCCTGGCTCGGTGTATTCACTGGGTCGGTCCTGGCTCGGTGTATTCACTGGGTCGGTCCTGGCTCGGTGTGTTCACTGGGTCGGTCCTGGCTCGGTGTATTCGCTGGGTCGGTCCTGGCTCGGTGTGTTCGCTGGGTCGGTCCTGGCTCGGTGTATTCACTGGGTCGGTCCTGGTTCGGTGTATTCACTGGGTCGGTCCTGGCTCGGTGTATTCACTAGGTCGGTCCTGGCTCGGTGTATTCGGTCCTGGCTCGGTGTGTTCACTGGGTCGGTCCCGGCTCGGTGTATTCGGTCCTGGCTCGGTGTATTCACTAGGTCGGTCCTGGCTCGGTGTATTCACTGGGTCGGTCCTAGCTCAGTGTATTCACTGGGTCGGTCCTGGTTCGGTGTATTCACGGGTCGGTCCTGGCTCGGTGTATTCACTAGGTCGGTCCTGGTTCGGTGTATTCACTGGGTCGGTCCTGGCTCGGTGTATTCACTGGGTCGGTCCTGGCTCGGTGTATTCACTGGGTCGGTCCTAGCTCAGTGTGTTCACTGGGTCGGTCCTGGCTCGGTGTATTCACTAGGTCGGTCCTAGCTCAGTGTATTCACTAGGTCGGTCCTGGCTCAGTGTATTCACTAGGTCGGTCCTGGCTCGGTGTATTCGGTCCTGGCTCGGTGTATTCACTGGGTCGGTCCCGGCTCGGTGTGTTCGGTCCTGGCTCGGTGTATTCACTGGGTCGGTCCTGGCTCGGTGTATTCACTGGGTCGGTCCTGGCTCGGTGTATTCACTGGGTCGGTCCTGGCTCGGTGTATTCACTGGTCGGTCCTAGCTCGGTGTATTCACTGGGTCGGTCCTGGCTCGGTGTATTCACTGGGTCGGTCCTAGCTCGGTGTATTCACTGGGTCGGTCTGGCTCGGTGTATTCACTGGGTCGGTCCTGGCTCGGTGTGTTCACGGGTCGGTCCTGGCTCGGTGTATTCACTAGGTCGGTCCTGGCTCGGTGTATTCACTGGGTCGGTCCTGGCTCGGTGTATTCACTGGGTCGGTCTGGCTCGGTGTATTCACTGGGTCGGTCCTGGTTCGGTGTATTCGGTCCTGGCTCGGTGTATTCGCTGGGTCGGTCCTGGCTCGGTGTATTCGCTGGGTCGGTCCTGGTTCGGTGTATTCACTGGGTCGGTCCTGGCTCGGTGTATTCACTAGGTCGGTCCTGGTTCGGTGTATTCGGTCCTGGCTCGGTGTGTTCGGTCCTGGCTCGGTGTGTTCACTGGGTCGGTCCTGGCTCGGTGTGTTCGGTCCTGGCTCGGTGTATTCACTGGGTCGGTCCTGGTTCGGTGTATTCGCTGGGTCGGTCCTGGCTCAGTGTATTCACTGGGTCGGTCCTGGCTCGGTGTATTCGCAGGTCGGTCCTAGCTCGGTGTATTCACTGGGTCGGTCCTGGCTCAGTGTATTCGCTAGGTCGGTCTGGCTCGGTGTATTCACTGGGTCGGTCCTGGCTCGGTGTATTCGCTGGGTCGGTCCTGGCTCGGTGTATTCACTGGGTCGGTCCTGGCTCGGTGTATTCACTAGGTCGGTCCTGGTTCGGTGTATTCACTAGGTCGGTCCTGGCTCGGTGTATTCGGTCCTGGCTCGGTGTGTTCGGTCCTGGCTCGGTGTATTCACTAGGTCGGTCCTGGCTCGGTGTATTCGGTCCTGGCTCGGTGTATTCACTGGGTCGGTCCTGGTTCGGTGTATTCACTGGGTCGGTCCTGGCTCGGTGTATTCACTGGGTCGGTCCTGGCTCAGTGTATTCACTAGGTCGGTCTGGCTCGGTGTATTCACTGGGTCGGTCCTGGCTCGGTGTATTCACTGGGTCGGTCCTAGCTCGGTGTATTCGCTGGGTCGGTCCTGGCTCGGTGTATTCGCAGGTCGGTCCTGGCTCAGTGTATTCACTGGGTCGGTCTGGTTCGGTGTATTCACTGGGTCGGTCCTGGTTCGGTGTATTCACTGGGTCGGTCCTAGCTCGGTGTATTCACTAGGTCGGTCCTGGCTCGGTGTATTCGGTCCTGGCTCGGTGTATTCACTGGGTCGGTCCTGGCTCGGTGTATTCACTGGGTCGGTCCTGGCTCAGTGTGTTCGCTGGGTCGGTCCTGGTTCAGTGTATTCACTGGGTCGGTCCTGGCTCGGTGTATTCACTGGGTCGGTCCTGGCTCGGTGTATTCCTGGTCCTGGCTCGGTGTATTCACTGGGTCGGTCCTGGCTCGGTGTGTTCACTGGGTCGGTCCTGGCTCGGTGTATTCACTGGGTCGGTCCTGGTTCGGTGTATTCACTAGGTCGGTCCTGGCTCGGTGTATTCACTGGGTCGGTCCTGGTTCGGTGTATTCACTGGGTCGGTCCTGGCTCGGTGTATTCGGTCCTGGCTCGGTGTATTCGCTGGGTCGGTCCTGGCTCGGTGTATTCACTGGGTCGGTCCTGGTTCGGTGTATTCACTAGGTCGGTCCTGGCTCGGTGTATTCACTAGGTCGGTCCTGGCTCGGTGTATTCGCTGGGTCGGTCTGGCTCGGTGTATTCACTGGGTCGGTCCTGGCTCGGTGTATTCACTGGGTCGGTCCTGGCTCGGTGTATTCACTGGGTCGGTCCTGGTTCGGTGTATTCACTGGGTCGGTCCTGGCTCGGTGTATTCACTGGGTCGGTCCTGGCTCGGTGTATTCGCTGGGTCGGTCCTGGCTCGGTGTATTCACTGGGTCGGTCCTGGCTCGGTGTATTCACTGGGTCGGTCCTGGCTCGGTGTATTCACTGGGTCGGTCCTGGCTCAGTGTATTCGCTGGGTCGGTCCTGGCTCGGTGTATTCGCTAGGTCGGTCCTGGTTCGGTGTATTCACTGGGTCGGTCCTGGCTCGGTGTATTCACTGGGTCGGTCCTGGCTCGGTGTATTCACTAGGTCGGTCCTGGCTCGGTGTATTCACTCGGTCTGGCTCGGTGTATTCACTGGGTCGGTCCTGGCTCGGTGTATTCACTGGGTCGGTCCTGGCTCGGTGTATTCACTGGGTCGGTCCTAGCTCGGTGTATTCACTGGGTCGGTCTGGCTCGGTGTATTCGCTGGGTCGGTCCTGGCTCGGTGTATTCACTGGGTCGGTCCTGGCTCGGTGTATTCACTGGGTCGGTCCTGGTTCGGTGTATTCACTGGGTCGGTCCTGGCTCGGTGTATTCGCTGGGTCGGTCCTGGTTCGGTGTATTCGCTGGGTCGGTCCTGGCTCGGTGTATTCACTGGGTCGGTCCTGGCTCGGTGTGTTCACTGGGTCGGTCTGGCTCGGTGTATTCACTGGGTCGGTCTGGCTCGGTGTATTCGGTCACTGGCTCGGTGTGTTCACTGGGTCGGTCCTGGCTCGGTGTATTCGCTAGGTCGGTCCTGGCTCGGTGTATTCACTAGGTCGTCTGGCTCGGTGTATTCACTGGGTCGGTCCTGGCTCAGTGTATTCACTGGGTCGGTCCTGGCTCGGTGTGTTCACTGGGTCGGTCCTAGCTCGGTGTATTCACTGGGTCGGTCCTGGCTCGGTGTATTCACTGGGTCGGTCCTGGCTCGGTGTATTCACTAGGTCGGTCCTGGCTCGGTGTATTCGGTCTGGCTCGGTGTGTTCGGTCTGGCTCGGTGTATTCACTGGGTCGGTCCTGGCTCGGTGTATTCACTGGGTCGGTCCTGGTTCGGTGTATTCACTGGGTCGGTCCTGGCTCGGTGTATTCGCTGGGTCGGTCCTGGCTCCGGTGTGTTCGCTAGGTCGGTCCTGGCTCGGTGTATTCATGGTCGGTCCTGGCTCGGTGTATTCACTGGGTCGGTCCTGGCTCGGTGTATTCACTGGGTCGGTCCTGGCTCGGTGTATTCGGTCCTGGCTCGGTGTATTCGGTCTGGCTCAGTGTGTTCGCTGGGTCGGTCCTGGTTCGGTGTATTCACTGGGTCGGTCCTGGCTCGGTGTATTCACTAGGTCGGTCCTGGCTCGGTGTATTCGGTCCTGGCTCGGTGTATTCACTAGGTCGGTCCTGGCTCGGTGTATTCGCGGGTCGGTCCTGGTTCGGTGTATTCGCTGGGTCGGTCCTGGCTCGGTGTATTCACTGGGTCGGTCCTAGCTCGGTGTATTCGCTAGGTCGGTCCTGGCTCGGTGTATTCACTGGGTCGGTCCTGGCTCGGTGTATTCACTGGGTCGGTCCTGGCTCGGTGTATTCACTAGGTCGGTCCTGGTTCGGTGTATTCACTAGGTCGGTCCTGGCTCGGTGTGTTCGGTCCTGGCTCGGTGTATTCGCTGGGTCGGTCCTGGTTCGGTGTATTCACTAGGTCGGTCCTAGCTCAGTGTATTCACTAGGTCGGTCCTGGCTCGGTGTATTCACTGGGTCGGTCCTAGCTCGGTGTATTCACTGGGTCGGTCCAGCTCGGTGTATTCACTAGGTCGGTCCTGGCTCGGTGTATTCACTGGGTCGGTCCTGGCTCGGTGTGTTCACTAGGTCGGTCCTGGCTCGGTGTATTCACTAGGTCGGTCCTGGCTCGGTGTATTCACTGGGTCGGTCCTGGCTCGGTGTATTCACTGGGTCGGTCCTGGCTCGGTGTATTCACTGGGTCGGTCCTGGTTCGGTCTGGCTCGGTGTATTCGCTGGGTCGGTCCTGGCTCGGTGTATTCGCTGGGTCGGTCCTGGCTCGGTGTATTCACTGGTCGGTCCTGGCTCGGTGTATTCGCTGGGTCGGTCCTGGCTCGGTGTATTCACTAGGTCGGTCCTGGCTCGGTGTATTCACTAGGTCGGTCCTGGCTCGGTGTATTCACTGGGTCGGTCCTGGCTCGGTGTATTCGCTGGGTCGGTCCTGGCTCGGTGTATTCACTGGGTCGGTCCTGGTTCGGTGTATTCACTGGGTCGGTCTGGCTCGGTGTATTCGCGGGTCGGTCCTGGCTCGGTGTATTCACTAGGTCGGTCCTGGCTCGGTGTATTCGCGGGTCGGTCCTGGCTCGGTGTATTCACTGGGTCGGTCCTGGCTCGGTGTATTCACTGGGTCGGTCCTGGCTCGGTGTATTCACTGGGTCGGTCTGGCTCAGTGTGTTCACTGGGTCGGTCCTGGCTCGGTGTATTCACTAGGTCGGTCCTGGCTCGGTGTATTCACTGGGTCGGTCCTGGCTCGGTGTATTCACTAGGTCGGTCCTGGCTCGGTGTATTCGGTCCTGGCTCGGTGTTTCGGTCCTGGCTCGGTGTATTCGCTAGGTCGGTCCTGGCTCGGTGTATTCGCTGGGTCGGTCCTGGCTCGGTGTATTCACTGGGTCGGTCCTGGCTCGGTGTATTCGCACTAGGTCGGTCCTGGCTCGGTGTATTCACTGGGTCGGTCCTGGCTCGGTGTATTCGGTCCTGGCTCGGTGTGTTCACTGGGTCGGTCCTGGTTCGGTGTGTTCACTGGGTCGGTCTGGTTCGGTGTATTCACTAGGTCGGTCCTGGCTCGGTGTATTCACTGGGTCGGTCCTGGCTCGGTGTATTCACTGGGTCGGTCCTAGCTCGGTGTATTCACTAGGTCGGTCCTGGCTCGGTGTATTCACTGGGTCGGTCCTGGCTCAGTGTATTCGCTGGGTCGGTCCTGGCTCGGTGTATTCGGTCGCTGGCTCGGTGTATTCGCTGGGTCGGTCCTGGCTCGGTGTATTCGCTGGGTCGGTCCTGGTTCGGTGTGTTCACTAGGTCGGTCCTGGCTCGGTGTATTCACTGGGTCGGTCTGGTTCGGTGTATTCACTGGGTCGGTCCTGGCTCGGTGTATTCGCTGGGTCGGTCCTGGCTCGGTGTGTTCGGTCTGGCTCGGTGTGTTCGGTCCTGGCTCGGTGTATTCACTGGGTCGGTCCTGGCTCGGTGTATTCACTGGGTCGGTCCTGGCTCGGTGTATTCACTGGGTCGGTCCTGGCTCGGTGTATTCACTAGGTCGGTCCTGGCTCGGTGTGTTCACTGGGTCGGTCCTGGCTCGGTGTATTCGCCGGGTCGGTCCTGGCTCGGTGTATTCACTAGGTCGGTCCTGGTTCGGTGTATTCACTGGGTCGGTGTATTCGGTCCTGGCTCGGTGTATTCGCTAGGTCGGTCCTAGCTCGGTGTATTCGCTGGGTCGGTCCTGGCTCGGTGTATTCACTGGGTCGGTCCTGGCTCGGTGTATTCACTGGGTCGGTCCTGGCTCGGTGTATTCACTGGGTCGGTCTGGCTCGGTGTATTCGCTGGGTCGGTCCTGGCTCGGTGTATTCACGGGTCGGTCCTGGTTCGGTGTATTCACTGGGTCGGTCCTGGCTCGGTGTATTCGCTGGGTCGGTCTGGCTCGGTGTATTCACTGGGTCGGTCCTGGCTCGGTGTATTCACTGGGTCGGTCCTGGCTCGGTGTATTCACTAGGTCGGTCCTGGCTCGGTGTATTCGCTGGGTCGGTCCTGGCTCGGTGTATTCACTGGGTCGGTCCTGGTTCGGTGTATTCGGTCCTAGCTCGGTGTATTCACTGGGTCGGTCCTGGCTCGGTGTATTCACTGGGTCGGTCCTGGCTCGGTGTATTCACTGGGTCGGTCCTGGCTCGGTGTATTCACTGGGTCGGTCCTGGTTCGGTGTATTCGGTCCTGGGTCGGTGTATTCGGTCCTGGCTCGGTGTATTCACTGGGTCGGTCCTAGCTCAGTGTATTCACTAGGTCGGTCCTGGCTCGGTGTATTCACTGGGTCGGTCCTGGTTCGGTGTATTCGGTCGTCCTAGCTCGGTGTATTCACTGGGTCGGTCCTGGCTCGGTGTATTCGCTGGGTCGGTCCTGGCTCGGTGTATTCACTGGGTCGGTCCTGGCTCGGTGTATTCACTGGGTCGGTCCTGGCTCAGTGTATTCACTGGGTCGGTCCTAGCTCGGTGTATTCGCTGGGTCGGTCCTAGCTCAGTGTATTCACTGGGTCGGTCCTGGCTCAGTGTATTCACTGGGTCGGTCCTGGCTCGGTGTATTCACTGGGTCGGTCCTGGCTCGGTGTATTCACTAGGTCGGTCCTGGCTCGGTGTATTCGGTCTGGTTCGGTGTATTCACTAGGTCGGTCCTGGCTCAGTGTATTCGGTCCTGGCTCGGTGTATTCACTAGGTCGGTCCTGGCTCGGTGTATTCACTAGGTCGGTCCTGGCTCGGTGTATTCACTGGGTCGGTCCTGGCTCGGGTGTATTCACTAGGTCGGTCCTAGCTCGGTGTATTCACGGGTCGGTCCTGGCTCGGTGTATTCACTAGGTCGGTCCTAGCTCAGTGTATTCACGGGTCGGTCCTGGCTCGGTGTATTCACTGGTCGGTCCTGGCTCAGTGTATTCACTAGGTCGGTCCTAGTTCGGTGTATTCACTAGGTCGGTCCTGGCTCAGTGTATTCACTAGGTCGGTCCTAGCTCGGTGTATTCACTAGGTCGGTCCTGGCTCAGTGTATTCACTGGGTCGGTCCTAGCTCGGTGTATTCACTAGGTATCTGGTTCGGTGTATTCACTGGGTCGGTCTAGCTCGGTGTATTCACTGGGTCGGTCCTGGTTCGGTGTATTCACTAGGTCGGTCCTGGCTCGGTGTATTCACTAGGTCGGTCCTAGCTCAGTGTATTCACTGGGTCGGTCCTAGCTCGGTGTATTCACTGGGTCGGTCCTGGCTCAGTGTATTCACTAGGTCGGTCCTGGTTCGGTGTATTCGGTCCTGGCTCGGTGTATTCGGTCTGGCTCGGTGTATTCACTAGGTCGGTCTAGCTCAGTGTATTCACTAGGTCGGTCCTAGCTCGGTGTATTCACTGGGTCGGTCCTAGCTCGGTGTATTCGGTCCTGGCTCGGTGTATTCGCTGGGTCGGTCCTAGTTCAGTGTATTCACTAGGTCGGTCCTGGTTCGGTGTATTCACTGGGTCGGTCCTAGCTCAGTGTGTTCACTAGGTCGGTCCTAGCTCGGTGTATTCACTAGGTCGGTCCTAGCTCGGTGTATTCGGTCTGGCTCGGTGTATTCACTAGGTCGGTCCTAGCTCAGTGTATTCACTGGGTCGGTCCTAGCTCAGTGTATTCACTGGGTCGGTCCTAGCTCGGTGTATTCACTGGGTCGGTCCTAGCTCGGTGTATTCACTGGGTCGGTCCTGGCTCGGTGTATTCGGTCCTGGCTCGGTGTATTCGCTGGGTCGGTCCTGGCTCGGTGTATTCACTGGGTCGGTCCTAGCTCGGTGTATTCACTAGGTCGGTCCTAGCTCGGTGTATTCACTGGGTCGGTCCTAGCTCAGTGTATTCGCTGGGTCGGTCCTAGCTCAGTGTATTCACTAGGTCGGTCCTAGCTCGGTGTATTCACTGGGTCGGTCCTGGCTCAGTGTATTCACCAGGTCGGTCCTGGCTCGGTGTATTCACTGGGTCGGTCCTAGCTCAGTGTATTCACTAGGTCGGTCCTGGCTCAGTGTATTCACTGGGTCGGTCCTAGCTCGGTGTATTCACTAGGTCGGTCCTAGCTCAGTGTATTCACTAGGTCGGTCCTGGCTCGGTGTATTCACTAGGTCGGTCCTGGCTCGGTGTATTCACTGGGTCGGTCCTGGCTCGGTGTATTCACTAGGTCGGTCCTGGCTCAGTGTATTCACTAGGTCGGTCCTAGTTCGGTGTATTCACTAGGTCGGTCCTGGCTCGGTGTATTCACTGGGTCGGTCCTAGCTCGGTGTATTCACTGGGTCGGTCCTGGCTCAGTGTATTCGGTCCTAGCTCGGTGTATTCACTGGGTCGGTCCTGGTTCGGTGTATTCACTAGGTCGGTCCTAGCTCGGTGTATTCACTAGGTCGGTCCTAGCTCAGTGTATTCACTAGGTCGGTCCTGGCTCAGTGTATTCACTGGGTCGGTCCTGGCTCAGTGTATTCACTAGGTCGGTCCTAGCTCGGTGTATTCACTAGGTCGGTCCTAGCTCAGTGTATTCACTGGTCGGTCCTAGCTCAGTGTATTCGCTAGGTCGGTCCTAGCTCGGTGTATTCACTGGGTCGGTCCTGGCTCAGTGTATTCACGGGTCGGTCCTGGCTCAGTGTATTCACTAGGTCGGTCCTAGCTCAGTGTATTCACTAGGTCAGTCCTAGCTCAGTGTATTCACTGGGTCGGTCCTAGCTCAGTGTATTCACTAGGTCGGTCCTAGCTCAGTGTATTCACTAGGTCGGTCTGGCCGGTGTATTCGGTCCTGGCTCGGTGTATTCACTAGGTCGGTCCTGGCTCGGTGTATTCACTGGCTCGGTGTTTCGGTCCTGGCTCAGTGTATTCACTAGGTCGGTCCTGGCTCAGTGTATTCACTAGGTCGGTCCTAGCTCAGTGTATTCACTAGGTCGGTCCTAGCTCGGTGTATTCACTGGGTCGGTCCTAGCTCGGTGTATTCACTAGGTCGGTCCTAGCTCAGTGTATTCCTGGTCCTGGCTCAGTGTATTCACTGGGTCGGTCCTGGCTCGGTGTATTCACTGGGTCGGTCCTAGCTCGGTGTATTCACTAGGTCGGTCCTAGCTCAGTGTATTCACTAGGTCGGTCCTGGCTCGGTGTATTCACTAGGTCGGTCTGGCTCGGTGTATTCCGGTCCTAGCTCGGTGTATTCACTAGGTCGGTCCTGGCTCGGTGTATTCACTAGGTCGGTCCTAGCTCGGTGTATTCACTAGGTCGGTCCTGGCTCGGTGTATTCACTGGGTCGGTCCTGGCTCGGTGTATTCACTAGGTCGGTCCTAGCTCAGTGTATTCACTAGGTCGGTCCTAGCTCAGTGTATTCACTGGTCCTGGCTCAGTGTATTCACTAGGTCGGTCCTAGTTCAGTGTATTCACTAGGTCGGTCCTAGCTCGGTGTATTCACTGGGTCGGTCCTAGCTCAGTGTATTCACTGGGTCGGTCCTAGCTCGGTGTATTCACTAGGTCGGTCCTAGCTCAGTGTATTCTAGGTCCTGGCTCGGTGTATTCACTGGGTCGGTCCTGGCTCGGTGTATTCACTGGGTCGGTCCTGGCTCAGTGTATTCACTAGGTCGGTCCTGGCTCAGTGTATTCACTGGGTCGGTCCTAGCTCAGTGTATTCACTGGTCGGTCCTGGCTCAGTGTATTCACTAGGTCGGTCCTAGCTCGGTGTATTCACTAGGTCGGTCCTAGCTCAGTGTATTCACTGGTCGGTCCTAGCTCAGTGTATTCACGGTCGGTCCTAGCTCAGTGTATTCACTAGGTCGGTCCTAGTTCAGTGTATTCACTAGGTCAGTCGGTCTAGCTCGGTGTATTCACTAGGTCGGTCCTAGCTCAGTGTATTCACTAGGTCGGTCCTAGCTCAGTGTATTCACTGGTCGGTCCTAGCTCAGTGTATTCACTAGGTCGGTCCTAGCTCGGTGTATTCACTGGGTCGGTCCTAGCTCGGTGTATTCACAGGTCGGTCCTAGCTCGGTGTATTCACAGGTCGGTCCTGGCTCAGTGTATTCACTAGGTCGGTCCTAGCTCAGTGTATTCACTGGGTCGGTCCTAGCTCAGTGTATTCCTGGGTCGGTCCTGGCTCGGTGTATTCGGTCCTGGCTCGGTGTATTCACTGGGTCGGTCCTAGTTCAGTGTATTCACTAGGTCGGTCCTGGTTCAGTGTATTCACTGGGTCGGTCCTAGCTCGGTGTATTCACTAGGTCGGTCCTAGCTCAGTGTATTCACTAGGTCGGTCCTAGCTCAGTGTATTCGGTCCTGGCTCGGTGTATTCACTAGGTCGGTCCTAGCTCAGTGTATTCACTAGGTCGGTCCTAGCTCAGTGTATTCACTAGGTCGGTCCTGGCTCAGTGTATTCACTAGGTCGGTCCTAGCTCGGTGTATTCGGTCCTGGCTCGGTGTATTCGGTCCTGGCTCAGTGTATTCACTAGGTCGGTCCTGGCTCAGTGTATTCAAGGTCCTAGCTCAGTGTATTCACTGGGTCGGTCCTGGCTCGGTGTATTCACTAGGTCGGTCCTAGCTCAGTGTATTCACTGGGTCAGTCCTAGTTCAGTGTATTCACTGGGTCGGTCCTAGCTCGGTGTATTCACTGGGTCGGTCCTGGCTCAGTGTATTCACTAGGTCGGTCCTAGCTCGGTGTATTCATCTGGTGGTCGGTCCTGGCTCAGTGTATTCACTGGGTCGGTCCTGGCTCAGTGTATTCACTAGGTCGGTCCTAGCTCAGTGTATTCACTGGGTCGGTCCTAGCTCGGTGTATTCACTAGGTCGGTCCTAGCTCAGTGTATTCACTGGGTCGGTCCTGGCTCAGTGTACTCGGTCCTAGCTCGGTGTATTCACTAGGTCGGTCCTGGCTCAGTGTATTCTCGGTCCTAGCTCAGTGTATTCACTGGGTCGGTCCTAGCTCAGTGTATTCACTAGGTCGGTCCTAGTTCAGTGTATTCACTAGGTCAGTCCTAGCTCAGTGTATTCACTAGGTCGGTCCTGGCTCAGTGTATTCACTAGGTCGGTCCTAGCTCAGTGTATTCACTAGGTCGGTCCTAGCTCAGTGTATTCACTAGGTGGTCGGTCCTGGCTCGGTGTATTCACTAGGTCGGTCCTAGCTCAGTGTATTCACTAGGTCGGTCCTAGCTCAGTGTATTCACTAGGTCGGTCCTAGTTCAGTGTATTCACTGGGTCGGTCCTAGCTCGGTGTATTCACTAGGTCAGTCCTAGCTCAGTGTATATCAGTCCTGGCTCAGTGTATTCACTAGGTCGGTCCTAGCTCAGTGTATTCGGTCCTAGCTCGGTGTATTCACTAGGTCGGTCCTAGCTCAGTGTATTCACTAGGTCGGTCCTAGTTCAGTGTATTCACTAGGTCAGTCCTAGCTCAGTGTATTCACTAGGTCGGTCCTAGCTCGGTGTATTCACTAGGTCGGTCCTGGCTCGGTGTATTCGGTCCTAGCTCGGTGTATTCGGTCCTAGCTCAGTGTATTCACTAGGTCGGTCCTGGCTCAGTGTATTCACTAGGTCGGTCCTAGCTCAGTGTATTCACTAGGTCGGTCCTGGCTCAGTGTATTCACTAGGTCGGTCCTGGCTCAGTGTATTCACCAGGTCGGTCCTAGCTCAGTGTATTCGGTCCTAGCTCAGTGTATTCACTAGGTCGGTCCTAGTTCGGTGTATTCACTAGGTCGGTCCTAGTTCAGTGTATTCACTAGGTCGGTCCTAGCTCGGTGTATTCACTAGGTCGGTCCTAGCTCAGTGTATTCACTGGGTCGGTCCTAGCTCAGTGTATTCGGTCCTAGCTCGGTGTATTCACTAGGTCGGTCCTAGCTCGGTGTATTCACTAGGTCAGTCCTAGTTCAGTGTATTCACTAGGTCGGTCCTAGCTCAGTGTATTCCGGTCAGTCCTAGCTCAGTGTATTCACTAGGTCAGTCCTAGCTCAGTGTATTCACTAGGTCAGTCCTAGCTCGGTGTATTCCGGTCCTAGCTCAGTGTATTCACTAGGTCAGTCCTAGCTCAGTGTATTCACTAGGTCAGTCCTAGTTCAGTGTATTCACTGGGTCGGTCCTAGCTCAGTGTATTCACTAGGTCGGTCCTAGCTCAGTGTATTCACTAGGTCGGTCCTAGCTCGGTGTATTCACTAGGTCAGTCCTGGCTCAGTGTATTCACTAGGTCAGTCCTAGCTCAGTGTATTCACTAGGTCAGTCCTAGCTCGGTGTATTCACTAGGTCGGTCCTAGCTCAGTGTATTCACTAGGTCGGTCCTGGTTCAGTGTATTCACTGGGTCAGTCTGGCTCGGTGTATTCACTAGGTCAGTCCTAGCTCAGTGTATTCACTAGGTCAGTCCTGGCTCGGTGTATTCACTAGGTCAGTCCTAGCTCAGTGTATTCACTGGGTCGGTCCTAGCTCAGTGTATTCACTAGGTCAGTCCTAGTTCGGTGTATTCACTAGGTCGGTCCTGGCTCAGTGTATTCACTAGGTCAGTCCTAGCTCAGTGTATTCACTAGGTCAGTCCTGGCTCAGTGTATTCACTAGGTCGGTCCTAGCTCAGTGTATTCGGTCTGGCTCAGTGTATTCACTGGGTCGGTCCTAGCTCAGTGTATTCACTAGGTCGGTCCTAGCTCAGTGTATTCACTAGGTCGGTCCTAGCTCAGTGTATTCACTAGGTCAGTCCTGGCTCAGTGTATTCACTAGGTCAGTCCTAGCTCAGTGTATTCACTAGGTCGGTCCTAGCTCGGTGTATTCACTAGGTCGGTCCTAGCTCAGTGTATTCACTAGGTCAGTCCTGGCTCAGTGTATTCACTAGGTCAGTCCTAGCTCAGTGTATTCACTGGCGGTCGGTCCTAGTTCAGTGTATTCACTAGGTCGGTCCTAGCTCAGTGTATTCACTAGGTCGGTCCTAGCTCAGTGTATTCACTAGGTCGGTCCTAGCTCAGTGTATTCACTAGGTCGGTCCTAGCTCAGTGTATTCACTAGGTCAGTCCTAGCTCAGTGTATTCACTAGGTCAGTCCTAGCTCAGTGTATTCACTAGGTCAGTCCTAGCTCAGTGTATTCACTAGGTCGGTCCTAGCTCAGTGTATTCACTAGGTCAGTCCTAGCTCAGTGTATTCGGTCCTAGCTCAGTGTATTCGGTCCTAGCTCAGTGTATTCACTGGGTCAGTCCTAGCTCAGTGTATTCACTAGGTCAGTCCTAGCTCAGTGTATTCACTAGGTCAGTCCTAGCTCAGTGTATTCACTAGGTCGGTCCTGGCTCGGTGTATTCGGTCCTAGCTCAGTGTATTCACTAGGTCAGTCCTAGTTCAGTGTATTCACTAGGTCAGTCCTAGCTCAGTGTATTCACTAGGTCAGTCCTAGCTCAGTGTATTCACTAGGTCAGTCCTAGCTCAGTGTATTCGGTCCTAGCTCGGTGTATTCACGGGTCCTGGCTCAGTGTATTCACTAGGTCGGTCCTAGTTCAGTGTATTCACTAGGTCAGTCCTAGCTCAGTGTATTCACTAGGTCAGTCCTAGCTCAGTGTATTCACTAGGTCAGTCCTAGCTCAGTGTATTCACAGGTCGGTCCTAGCTCAGTGTATTCACGGGTCGGTCCTAGCTCAGTGTATTCACTAGGTCGGTCCTAGCTCAGTGTATTCAGGTCCTAGCTCGGTGTATTCAGTCCTAGCTCAGTGTATTCACTAGGTCAGTCCTAGCTCAGTGTATTCACTAGGTCGGTCCTAGCTCAGTGTATTCACTGGGTCAGTCCTAGCTCAGTGTATTCACTAGGTCAGTCCTAGCTCAGTGTATTCACTAGGTCGGTCCTAGCTCAGTGTATTCACTAGGTCGGTCCTAGCTCAGTGTATTCACTAGGTCAGTCCTAGCTCAGTGTATTCACTAGGTCAGTCCTAGCTCAGTGTATTCACTAGGTCGGTCCTAGCTCAGTGTATTCACGGTCAGTCCTAGCTCGGTGTATTCACTAGGTCAGTCCTAGCTCAGTGTATTCACTAGGTCAGTCCTAGCTCAGTGTATTCACTAGGTCGGTCCTAGCTCAGTGTATTCAGGTCCTAGCTCAGTGTATTCACTAGGTCAGTCCTAGCTCAGTGTATTCACTAGGTCAGTCCTAGCTCAGTGTATTCACTAGGTCAGTCCTAGCTCAGTGTATTCACTGGGTCAGTCCTAGCTCAGTGTATTCACTAGGTCAGTCCTAGCTCGGTGTATTCACTAGGTCAGTCCTAGCTCAGTGTATTCACTAGGTCGGTCCTAGCTCAGTGTATTCACTAGGTCAGTCCTAGCTCAGTGTATTCACTAGGTCAGTCCTAGCTCAGTGTATTCAGTCCTAGCTCAGTGTATTCGGTCCTAGCTCAGTGTATTCACTAGGTCAGTCCTAGCTCAGTGTATTCACTAGGTCAGTCCTAGCTCAGTGTATTCACTAGGTCGGTCCTAGCTCAGTGTATTCACTAGGTCAGTCCTAGCTCAGTGTATTCACTAGGTCAGTCCTAGCTCAGTGTATTCACTAGGTCAGTCCTGGCTCAGTGTATTCACTGGGTCAGTCCTAGCTCAGTGTATTCACTAGGTCAGTCCTAGCTCAGTGTATTCACTAGGTCAGTCCTAGCTCAGTGTATTCCTGGTCCTGGCTCAGTGTATTCATAGGTCCTAGCTCAGTGTATTCACTAGGTCAGTCCTAGCTCAGTGTATTCACTAGGTCAGTCCTAGCTCAGTGTATTCACTAGGTCAGTCCTAGCTCAGTGTATTCACTAGGTCAGTCCTAGCTCAGTGTATTCACTAGGTCAGTCCTAGCTCAGTGTATTCACTGGGTCGGTCCTGGCTCAGTGTATTCACTAGGTCGGTCCTAGCTCAGTGTATTCACTAGGTCAGTCCTAGCTCAGTGTATTCACTGGTCGTCCTAGCTCAGTGTATTCACTAGGTCGGTCCTAGCTCAGTGTATTCACTAGGTCGGTCCTAGCTCAGTGTATTCACTAGGTCAGTCCTAGCTCAGTGTATTCACTAGGTCAGTCCTAGCTCAGTGTATTCACTAGGTCAGTCCTAGCTCAGTGTATTCACTAGGTCAGTCCTAGCTCAGTGTATTCACTAGGTCAGTCCTAGCTCAGTGTATTCACTAGGTCAGTCCTAGCTCAGTGTATTCACGGTCGGTCCTGGCTCAGTGTATTCACTAGGTCGGTCCTAGCTCGGTGTATTCACTAGGTCGGTCCTAGCTCAGTGTATTCACTAGGTCAGTCCTAGCTCAGTGTATTCACTAGGTCAGTCCTAGCTCAGTGTATTCAGTCCTGGCTCAGTGTATTCGGTCCTAGCTCAGTGTATTCACTAGGTCAGTCCTAGCTCAGTGTATTCACTAGGTCGGTCCTAGCTCGGTGTATTCACTAGGTCAGTCCTAGCTCAGTGTATTCACTAGGTCAGTCCTAGCTCAGTGTATTCACTAGGTCGGTCCTAGCTCAGTGTATTCACTAGGTCAGTCCTAGCTCAGTGTATTCACTAGGTCAGTCCTAGCTCAGTGTATTCACGGTCAGTCCTAGCTCAGTGTATTCAGTCCTAGCTCAGTGTATTCGGTCCTAGCTCAGTGTATTCACTAGGTCAGTCCTAGCTCAGTGTATTCACTAGGTCGGTCCTAGCTCAGTGTATTCACTAGGTCAGTCCTAGCTCAGTGTATTCACTAGGTCAGTCCTAGCTCAGTGTATTCAGTCCTAGCTCAGTGTATTCGGTCCTAGCTCAGTGTATTCACTAGGTCAGTCCTAGCTCAGTGTATTCACTAGGTCAGTCCTAGCTCAGTGTATTCGGTCCTAGCTCAGTGTATTCGGTCCTGGCTCAGTGTATTCACTAGGTCGGTCCTAGCTCAGTGTATTCACTAGGTCAGTCCTAGCTCAGTGTATTCACTAGGTCAGTCCTAGCTCAGTGTATTCGGTCCTAGCTCAGTGTATTCACTGGGTCGGTCCTAGTTCAGTGTATTCACTAGGTCAGTCCTAGCTCAGTGTATTCACTAGGTCGGTCCTAGCTCAGTGTATTCACTAGGTCAGTCCTAGCTCAGTGTATTCACTAGGTCAGTCCTAGCTCAGTGTATTCACTGGGTCGGTCCTAGCTCAGTGTATTCACTAGGTCAGTCCTAGCTCAGTGTATTCACTAGGTCAGTCCTAGTTCAGTGTATTCAGTCCTAGCTCAGTGTATTCCTAGCGTCCTAGTTCAGTGTATTCACTAGGTCAGTCCTAGCTCAGTGTATTCGAGTCCTAGCTCAGTGTATTCACTAGGTCAGTCCTAGTTCAGTGTATTCACTAGGTCAGTCCTAGCTCAGTGTATTCACTAGGTCAGTCCTAGCTCAGTGTATTCACTAGGTCAGTCCTAGCTCAGTGTATTCTAAGTCCTGGCTCAGTGTATTCACTAGGTCGGTCCTAGTTCAGTGTATTCACTAGGTCAGTCCTAGCTCAGTGTATTTAGGTCAGTCCTAGCTCAGTGTATTCACTAGGTCAGTCCTAGCTCAGTGTATTCACTAGGTCAGTCCTAGCTCAGTGTATTCACTAGGTCAGTCCTAGCTCAGTGTATTCAGTCCTAGCTCAGTGTATTCACTAGGTCAGTCCTAGCTCAGTGTATTCACTAGGTCAGTCCTAGCTCAGTGTATTCACTAGGTCAGTCCTAGCTCAGTGTATTCACTAGGTCAGTCCTAGCTCAGTGTATTCACTAGGTCGGTCCTAGCTCAGTGTATTCACTAGGTCGGTCCTAGCTCAGTGTATTCAGTCCTAGTTCAGTGTATTCACTAGGTCAGTCCTAGTTCAGTGTATTCACTAGGTCAGTCCTAGCTCAGTGTATTCACTAGGTCAGTCCTAGCTCAGTGTATTCACTAGGTCGGTCCTAGCTCAGTGTATTCACTAGGTCAGTCCTAGCTCAGTGTATTCACTAGGTCAGTCCTAGCTCAGTGTATTCACTAGGTCAGTCCTAGCTCAGTGTATTCACTGGGTCGGTCCTAGCTCAGTGTATTCACTAGGTCAGTCCTAGCTCAGTGTATTCAAGGTCGGTCCTAGCTCAGTGTATTCACTAGGTCAGTCCTAGCTCAGTGTATTCACTAGGTCGGTCCTAGCTCAGTGTATTCAGTCCTAGCTCAGTGTATTCACTAGGTCAGTCCTAGCTCAGTGTATTCGGTCCTAGCTCAGTGTATTCAGTCCTAGTTCAGTGTATTCACTAGGTCAGTCCTAGCTCAGTGTATTCACTAGGTCAGTCCTAGCT
>NW_025547335.1:70000-125000 GCF_905237065.1 Salmo salar
AGCTAGAGTTTCCGCCAGCTCCGAGAGGCGTGTCCTGAGCACTACCGACTCCTCCCCGTCGGCACGCGTCTCCGTGGTAACGCGCCTCAGCTCTTCCTGGCGGGCGTGGCTGACGGCCTGAAGGGCAGCTTCCTGCTCTTCGTTCTTAGTGTTCAGAGAATAGATCACCTGTCGTTTGGATTTTTGTTATTTTTTTTAAAAAGGAAAGGGGGGAGGAAGAAGGTAGACAAGAGGAAAGGAGATTCATTTACAGGTTCAAAAAGGTCTAATCGATATGTATTGTGTTGATCAATCAGTAGCCCGTATGTTTTTAAAGCCAAAAACAACTACACCCCCTTCCCTTCCCCTACTGTATTTAGAGCATGGTGTTTGCAACGCCAGGGTTGTGGGTTCGATTCCCACGGCGGGGGCCAGCACAGAATAATAAATGTATGAAATGTATGAAATTGTATGAAATGTATGCATTCACTACTGTAAGTCGCTCTGGATAAGAGCGTCTGCTAAATGACTAAAATGTAAAATGTCAATGTATTTATTTATTTATTTATTTAGCTCATTTGCACCCCATTATTTCTATTTCTACTTTGCACTTTCTTCTACTACAATTTTACCATTCCAGTGTTTTACTTGCTATATTGTATTTACTTTACCAACATGGCCTATTTTTTGCCTTTACCTTCCTTATCTCATCTCATTTGCTCACATTGTATATAGACTTATTTTTCTACTGTATTATTGACTGTATGTTTGTTTAACTCCATGTGTAACTCTGTGTCGTTGTATGTTGTCGAACTGCTTTGCTTTATCTTGGCCAGGTCGCAGTTGGAAATGAGAACTTGTTCTCAACTGGCCTACCTGGTTAAATAAAGGTTAAATATCTACAGTGTCCTCCTTCAGGATGTATATAGTATCTCTACAGTGTCCTCCCAGTGTCCTCCCAGTGGATGTATATAGTATCTCTACAGTGTCCTCCCAGTGGATGTATATAGTATCTCTACAGTGTCCTCCCAGTGGATGTATATAGTATATCTACAGTGTCCTCCCAGTGGATGTATATAGTATCTCTACAGTGTCCTCCCAGTGTCCTCCCAGTGGATGTATATAGTATCTCTACAGTGTCCTCCCAGTGGATGTATATAGTATCTCTCCAGTGTCCTCCCAGTGGATGTATATAGTATATCTACAGTGTCCTCCCAGTGGATGTATATAGTATCTCTACAGTGTCCTCCCAGTGTCCTCCCAGTGGATGTATATAGTATCTCTACAGTGTCCTCCCAGTGTCCTCCCAGTGGATGTATATAGTATATCTACAGTGTCCTCCCAGTGGATGTATATAGTATCTCTACAGTGTCCTCCCAGTGGATGTATATAGTATCTCTACAGTGTCCTCCCAGTGGATGTATATAGTATCTCTACAGTGTCCTCCTTCAGGGATGTATATAGTATCTCTACAGTGTCCTCCTTCAGTGGATGTATATAGTATCTCTACAGTGTCCTCCCAGTGGATGTATAGTATCTCTACAGTGTCCTCCCAGTGTCCTCCCCAGTGGATGTATATAGTATCTCTACAGTGTCCTCCCAGTGTCCTCCCAGTGGATGTATATAGTATATCTCCAGTGTCCTCCCAGTGGATGTATATAGTATCTCTACAGTGTCGTCCCAGTGTCCTCCCAGTGGATGTATATAGTATCTCTACAGTGTCCTCCCAGTGTCCTCCCCAGTGGATGTATATAGTATATCTACAGTGTCCTCCCAGTGGATGTATATAGTATCTCTACAGTGTCCTCCCAGTGGATGTATATAGTATATTTACAGTGTCCTCCCAGTGGATGTATATAGTATATCTACAGTGTCCTCCCAGTGGATGTATATAGTATCTCTCCAGTGTCCTCCCAGTGGATGTATATAGTATATCTACAGTGTCCTCCCAGTGGATGTATATAGTATATCTACAGTGTCCTCCCAGTGGATGTATATAGTATCTCTACAGTGTCCTCCCAGTGGATGTATATAGTATATCTACAGTGTCCTCCCAGTGGATGTATATAGTATCTCTACAGTGTCCTCCCAGTGTCCTCCCAGTGGATGTATATATTATCTCTACAGTGTCCTCCCAGTGTCCTCCCAGTGGATGTATATAGTATCTCTACAGTGTCCTCCCAGTGGATGTATATAGTATCTCTACAGTGTCCTCCCAGTGGATGTATATAGTATCTCTCCAGTGTCCTCCCAGTGGATGTATATAGTATCTCTACAGTGTCCTCCCAGTGGATGTATATAGTATCTCTCCAGTGTCCTCCCAGTGGATGTATATAGTATCTCTACAGTGTCCTCCCAGTGTCCTCCCCAGTGGATGTATATAGTATATCTACAGTGTCCTCCCCAGTGGATGTATATAGTATCTCTACAGTGTCCTCCCAGTGTCCTCCCAGTGGATGTATATAGTATATCTACAGTGTCCTCCTTCAGGATGTATATAGTATCTCTACAGTGTCCTCCTTCAGGATGTATATAGTATCTCTACAGTGTCCTCCCCAGTGGATGTATATAGTATATCTACAGTGTCCTCCCCAGTGGATGTATATAGTATATCTACAGTGTCCTCCCAGTGGATGTATATAGTATCTCTACAGTGTCCTCCCAGTGGATGTATATAGTATCTCTACAGTGTCCTCCCAGTGTCCTCCCAGTGGATGTATATAGTATCTCTACAGTGTCCTCCCCAGTGGATGTATATAGTATCTCTACAGTGTCCTCCCAGTGGATGTATATAGTATCTCTCCAGTGTCCTCCCAGTGGATGTATATAGTATCTCTACAGTGTCCTCCCAGTGGATGTATATAGTATCTCTCCAGTGTCCTCCCCAGTGGATGTATATAGTATCTCTACAGTGTCCTCCCAGTGTCCTCCCCAGTGGATGTATATAGTATATCTACAGTGTCCTCCCAGTGGATGTATATAGTATCTCTACAGTGTCCTCCCAGTGTCCTCCCAGTGGATGTATATAGTATATCTACAGTGTCCTCCTTCAGGATGTATATAGTATCTCTACAGTGTCCTCCTTCAGGATGTATATAGTATCTCTACAGTGTCCTCCCAGTGGATGTATATAGTATATCTACAGTGTCCTCCCAGTGGATGTATATAGTATATCTACAGTGTCCTCCCAGTGGATGTATATAGTATCTCTACAGTGTCCTCCCAGTGGATGTATATAGTATCTCTACAGTGTCCTCCCAGTGTCCTCCCAGTGGATGTATATAGTATCTCTACAGTGTCCTCCCAGTGTCCTCCCAGTGGATGTATATATTATCTCTACAGTGTCCTCCCAGTGGATGTATATAGTATCTCTCCAGTGTCCTCCCAGTGGATGTATATAGTATATCTACAGTGTCCTCCCAGTGGATGTATATAGTATATCTACAGTGTCCTCCCAGTGGATGTATATAGTATCTCTACAGTGTCCTCCCAGTGTCCTCCCAGTGTCCTCCCAGTGGATGTATATAGTATCTCTACAGTGTCCTCCCAGTGGATGTATATAGTATATCTACAGTGTCCTCCCAGTGTCCTCCCAGTGGATGTATATAGTATCTCTACAGTGTCCTCCCAGTGGATGTATATAGTATCTCTACAGTGTCCTCCCAGTGGATGTATATAGTATCTCTACAGTGTCCTCCCAGTGGATGTATATAGTATCTCTACAGTGTCCTCCTTCAGGATGTATATAGTATCTCTACAGTGTCCTCCTTCAGGATGTATATAGTATCTCTACAGTGTCCTCCCAGTGGATGTATATAGTATCTCTACAGTGTCCTCCCAGTGTCCTCCCAGTGGATGTATATAGTATCTCTACAGTGTCCTCCCAGTGTCCTCCCAGTGGATGTATATAGTATATCTCCAGTGTCCTCCCCAGTGGATGTATATAGTATCTCTACAGTGTCGTCCCAGTGTCCTCCCAGTGGATGTATATAGTATCTCTCCAGTGTCCTCCCCAGTGGATGTATATAGTATCTCTACAGTGTCCTCCCAGTGGATGTATATAGTATATTTACAGTGTCCTCCCAGTGGATGTATATAGTATATCTACAGTGTCCTCCCAGTGGATGTATATAGTATCTCTCCAGTGTCCTCCCAGTGGATGTATATAGTATATCTACAGTGTCCTCCCCAGTGGATGTATATAGTATATCTACAGTGTCCTCCCAGTGGATGTATATAGTATCTCTACAGTGTCCTCCCAGTGGATGTATATAGTATATCTACAGTGTCCTCCCCAGTGGATGTATATAGTATCTCTACAGTGTCCTCCCAGTGTCCTCCCCAGTGGATGTATATATTATCTCTACAGTGTCCTCCCAGTGTCCTCCCAGTGGATGTATATAGTATCTCTACAGTGTCCTCCCAGTGGATGTATATAGTATCTCTACAGTGTCCTCCCAGTGGATGTATATAGTATCTCTCCAGTGTCCTCCCAGTGGATGTATATAGTATCTCTACAGTGTCCTCCCAGTGGATGTATATAGTATCTCTCCAGTGTCCTCCCAGTGGATGTATATAGTATCTCTACAGTGTCCTCCCAGTGTCCTCCCAGTGGATGTATATAGTATATCTACAGTGTCCTCCCAGTGGATGTATATAGTATCTCTACAGTGTCCTCCCAGTGTCCTCCCCAGTGGATGTATATAGTATATCTACAGTGTCCTCCTTCAGGATGTATATAGTATCTCTACAGTGTCCTCCTTCAGGATGTATATAGTATCTCTACAGTGTCCTCCCAGTGGATGTATATAGTATATCTACAGTGTCCTCCCAGTGGATGTATATAGTATATCTACAGTGTCCTCCCAGTGGATGTATATAGTATCTCTACAGTGTCCTCCCAGTGGATGTATATAGTATCTCTACAGTGTCCTCCCAGTGTCCTCCCAGTGGATGTATATAGTATCTCTACAGTGTTCTCCCAGTGTCCTCCCAGTGGATGTATATATATCTCTACAGTGTCCTCCCAGTGGATGTATATAGTATCTCTCCAGTGTCCTCCCAGTGGATGTATATAGTATATCTACAGTGTCCTCCCAGTGGATGTATATAGTATATCTACAGTGTCCTCCCAGTGGATGTATATAGTATATTTACAGTGTCCTCCCAGTGGATGTATATAGTATCTCTACAGTGTCCTCCCAGTGGATGTATATAGTATCTCTCCAGTGTCCTCCCAGTGTCCTCCCAGTGGATGTATATAGTATATCTACAGTGTCGTCCCAGTGGATGTATATAGTATATTTACAGTGTCCTCCCAGTGGATGTATATAGTATCTCTACAGTGTCCTCCCAGTGTCCTCCCAGTGGATGTATATAGTATATCTCGTGTCGGCCCAGTGTCCTCCCAGTGGATGTATATAGTATCTCTACAGTGTCCTCCCAGTGTCCTCCCAGTGGATGTATATATTATCTCTACAGTGTCCTCCCAGTGTCCTCCCAGTGGATGTATATAGTATATCTCCAGTGTCCTCCCCAGTGGATGTATATAGTATATCTACAGTGTCCTCCCAGTGGATGTATATAGTATCTCTACAGTGTCCTCCCAGTGGATGTATATAGTATCTCTACAGTGTCCTCCCCAGTGGATGTATATAGTATATCTACAGTGTCCTCCCAGTGGATGTATATAGTATCTCTACAGTGTCCTCCCCAGTGGATGTATATAGTATCTCTACAGTGTCCTCCCAGTGGATGTATATAGTATCTCTACAGTGTCCTCCCAGTGTCCTCCCAGTGGATGTATATAGTATCTCTACAGTGTCCTCCCAGTGGATGTATATAGTATCTCTACAGTGTCCTCCCAGTGTCCTCCCCAGTGGATGTATATAGTATCTCTACAGTGTCCTCCCAGTGGATGTATATAGTATATCTACAGTGTCCTCCCAGTGTCCTCCCAGTGGATGTATATAGTATATCTACAGTGTCCTCCCAGTGGATGTATATAGTATCTCTACAGTGTCCTCCCAGTGGATGTATATAGTATCTCTCAGTGTCCTCCCAGTGGATGTATATAGTATATCTACAGTGTCCTCCCCAGTGGATGTATATAGTATATCTACAGTGTCCTCCCAGTGGATGTATATAGTATATCTACAGTGTCCTCCCAGTGGATGTATATAGTATATCTACAGTGTCCTCCCAGTGGATGTATATAGTATATCTACAGTGTCCTCCCCAGTGTCCTCCCCAGTGGATGATATAGTATCTCTACAGTGTCCTCCCCAGTGGATGTATATAGTATATCTACAGTGTCCTCCCAGTGGATGTATATAGTATCTCTACAGTGTCCTCCCAGTGGATGTATATAGTATATCTACAGTGTCCTCCCAGTGTCCTCCCAGTGGATGTATATAGTATCTCTCCAGTGTCCTCCCAGTGGATGTATATAGTATCTCTCCAGTGTCCTCACAGTGGATGTATATAGTATATCTACAGTGTCCTCCCCAGTGGATGTATATAGTATATCTACAGTGTCCTCCCAGTGTCCTCCCAGTGGATGTATATAGTATCTCTCCAGTGTCCTCCCCCAGTGGATGTATATAGTATCTCTCCAGTGTCCTCCCCAGTGGATGTATATAGTATCTCTACAGTGTCCTCCCAGTGGATGTATATAGTATCTCTACAGTGTCCTCCCCAGTGGATGTATATAGTATCTCTACAGTGTCCTCCCAGTGGATGTATATAGTATATTTACAGTGTCCTCCCAGTGGATGTATATAGTATATCTCCAGTGTCCTCCCAGTGTCCTCCCAGTGGATGTATATAGTATATTTACAGTGTCCTCCCAGTGGATGTATATAGTATATCTCCAGTGTCCTCCCAGTGTCCTCCCAGTGGATGTATATAGTATATCTCCAGTGTCCTCCCAGTGGATGTATATAGTATCTCTACAGTGTCCTCCCAGTGTCCTCCCAGTGGATGTATATGGTATATCTCCAGTGTCCTCCCAGTGGATGTATATAGTATCTCTACAGTGTCCTCCCAGTGGATGTATATAGTATCTCTACAGTGTCCTCCCAGTGGATGTATATAGTATCTCTACAGTGTCCTCCCAGTGGATGTATATAGTATATTTACAGTGTCCTCCCAGTGGATGTATATAGTATCTCTACAGTGTCCTCCCAGTGTCCTCCCAGTGGATGTATATAGTATATCTCCAGTGTCCTCCCAGTGGATGTATATAGTATCTCTACAGTGTCCTCCCAGTGGATGTATATAGTATCTCTACAGTGTCCTCCCAGTGGATGTATATAGTATCTCTACAGTGTCCTCCCAGTGGATGTATATAGTATATCTCCAGTGTCCTCCTTCAGGATGTATATAGTATCTCTACAGTGTCCTCCCAGTGGATGTATATAGTATCTCTACAGTGTCCTCCCAGTGTCCTCCCAGTGGATGTATATAGTATCTCTACAGTGTCCTCCCAGTGGATGTATATAGTATCTCTACAGTGTCCTCCCAGTGGATGTATATAGTATATCTACAGTGTCCTCCCAGTGTCCTCCCAGTGGATGTATATAGTATCTCTACAGTGTCCTCCCAGTGGATGTATATAGTATCTCTACAGTGTCCTCCCCAGTGGATGTATATAGTATATCTACAGTGTCCTCCCAGTGGATGTATATAGTATCTCTACAGTGTCCTCCCCAGTGTCCTCCCAGTGGATGTATATAGTATCTCTACAGTGTCCTCCCAGTGTCCTCCCAGTGGATGTATATAGTATATCTACAGTGTCCTCCCAGTGGATGTATATAGTATCTCTACAGTGTCCTCCCAGTGGATGTATATAGTATCTCTACAGTGTCCTCCCAGTGGATGTATATAGTATCTCTACAGTGTCCTCCTTCAGGATGTATATAGTATCTCTACAGTGTCCTCCTTCAGGATGTATATAGTATCTCTACAGTGTCCTCCCAGTGGATGTATATAGTATCTCTACAGTGTCCTCCCAGTGTCCTCCCCAGTGGATGTATATAGTATCTCTACAGTGTCCTCCCGGTGGATGTATATAGTATCTCTACAGTGTCCTCCCAGTGTCCTCCCCAGTGGATGTATATAGTATATCTCCAGTGTCCTCCCAGTGGATGTATAGTATCTCTACAGTGTCGTCCCAGTGTCCTCCCAGTGGATGTATATAGTATCTCTACAGTGTCCTCCCAGTGTCCTCCCAGTGGATGTATATAGTATCTCTCCAGTGTCCTCCCGGTGGATGTATATAGTATCTCTACAGTGTCCTCCCAGTGGATGTATATAGTATATTTACAGTGTCCTCCCAGTGGATGTATATAGTATATCTACAGTGTCCTCCCAGTGGATGTATATAGTATCTCTCCAGTGTCCTCCCAGTGGATGTATATAGTATATCTACAGTGTCCTCCCCAGTGGATGTATATAGTATATCTACAGTGTCCTCCCAGTGGATGTATATAGTATCTCTACAGTGTCCTCCCAGTGGATGTATATAGTATATCTACAGTGTCCTCCCAGTGGATGTATATAGTATCTCTACAGTGTCCTCCCAGTGTCCTCCCCAGTGGATGTATATATTATCTCTACAGTGTCCTCCCAGTGTCCTCCCCAGTGGATGTATAGTATCTCTACAGTGTCCTCCCAGTGGATGTATATAGTATCTCTACAGTGTCCTCCCAGTGGATGTATATAGTATCTCTCAGGTGTCCTCCCAGTGGATGTATATAGTATCTCTACAGTGTCCTCCCAGTGGATGTATATAGTATCTCTCCAGTGTCCTCCCAGTGGATGTATATAGTATCTCTACAGTGTCCTCCCCAGTGTCCTCCCCAGTGGATGTATATAGTATATCTACAGTGTCCTCCCAGTGGATGTATATAGTATCTCTACAGTGTCCTCCCAGTGTCCTCCCAGTGGATGTATATAGTATATCTACAGTGTCCTCCCAGTGGATGTATATAGTATATCTACAGTGTCCTCCTTCAGGATGTATATAGTATCTCTACAGTGTCCTCCTTCAGGATGATATAGTATCTCTACAGTGTCCTCCCAGTGGATGTATATAGTATATCTACAGTGTCCTCCCAGTGGATGTATATAGTATATCTACAGTGTCCTCCCAGTGGATGTATATAGTATCTCTACAGTGTCCTCCCAGTGGATGTATATAGTATCTCTACAGTGTCCTCCCAGTGTCCTCCCAGTGGATGTATATAGTATCTCTACAGTGTCCTCCCAGTGGATGTATATATTATCTCTACAGTGTCCTCCCAGTGGATGTATATAGTATATCTCCAGTGTCCTCCCAGTGGATGTATATAGTATCTCTACAGTGTCGTCCCAGTGTCCTCCCAGTGGATGTATATAGTATCTCTACAGTGTCCTCCCAGTGTCCTCCCAGTGGATGTATATAGTATCTCTCCAGTGTCCTCCCAGTGGATGTATATAGTATCTCTACAGTGTCCTCCCAGTGGATGTATATAGTATCTCTCCAGTGTCCTCCCAGTGGATGTATATAGTATCTCTACAGTGTCCTCCCAGTGGATGTATATAGTATCTCTACAGTGTCCTCCCAGTGGATGTATATAGTATCTCTACAGTGTCCTCCCAGTGTCCTGCCCAGTGGATGTATATAGTATCTCTACAGTGTCCTCCCAGTGGATGTATATAGTATATCTACAGTGTCCTCCCAGTGTCCTCCCAGTGGATGTATATAGTATCTCTACAGTGTCCTCCCAGTGGATGTATATAGTATATCTACAGTGTCCTCCCAGTGGATGTATATAGTATCTCTCCAGTGTCCTCCCAGTGGATGTATATAGTATATCTACAGTGTCCTCCCAGTGGATGTATATAGTATCTCTACAGTGTCCTCCCAGTGGATGTATATAGTATCTCTACAGTGTCCTCCCAGTGGATGTATATAGTATCTCTACAGTGTCCTCCCAGTGGATGTATATAGTATCTCTACAGTGTCCTCCTTCAGGATGTATATAGTATCTCTACAGTGTCCTCCTTCAGGATGTATATAGTATCTCTACAGTGTCCTCCCAGTGGATGTATATAGTATCTCTACAGTGTCCTCCCAGTGGATGTATATAGTATATCTACAGTGTCCTCCCAGTGGATGTATATAGTATCTCTACAGTGTCCTCCCAGTGTCCTCCCAGTGGATGTATATATTATCTCTACAGTGTCCTCCCAGTGTCCTCCCAGTGGATGTATATAGTATCTCTACAGTGTCCTCCCAGTGGATGTATATAGTATCTCTACAGTGTCCTCCCAGTGTCCTCCCAGTGGATGTATATAGTATATCTCCAGTGTCCTCCCAGTGGATGTATATAGTATCTCTACAGTGTCGTCCCAGTGTCCTCCCAGTGGATGTATATAGTATCTCTACAGTGTCCTCCCAGTGTCCTCCCAGTGGATGTATATAGTATCTCTCCAGTGTCCTCCCAGTGGATGTATATAGTATCTCTACAGTGTCCTCCCAGTGGATGTATATAGTATATTTACAGTGTCCTCCCCAGTGGATGTATATAGTATATCTACAGTGTCCTCCCAGTGGATGTATATAGTATCTCTCCAGTGTCCTCCCAGTGGATGTATATAGTATATCTACAGTGTCCTCCCAGTGGATGTATATAGTATATCTACAGTGTCCTCCCCAGTGGATGTATATAGTATCTCTACAGTGTCCTCCCCAGTGGATGTATATAGTATATCTACAGTGTCCTCCCCAGTGGATGTATATAGTATCTCTACAGTGTCCTCCCAGTGTCCTCCCAGTGGATGTATATATTATCTCTACAGTGTCCTCCCAGTGTCCTCCCAGTGGATGTATATAGTATCTCTACAGTGTCCTCCCAGTGGATGTATATAGTATCTCTACAGTGTCCTCCCCAGTGGATGTATATAGTATCTCTCCAGTGTCCTCCCAGTGGATGTATATAGTATCTCTACAGTGTCCTCCCAGTGGATGTATATAGTATCTCTCCAGTGTCCTCCCAGTGGATGTATATAGTATCTCTACAGTGTCCTCCCAGTGTCCTCCCCAGTGGATGTATATAGTATATCTACAGTGTCCTCCCCAGTGGATGTATATAGTATCTCTACAGTGTCCTCCCAGTGTCCTCCCAGTGGATGTATATAGTATATCTACAGTGTCCTCCTTCAGGATGTATATAGTATCTCTACAGTGTCCTCCTTCAGGATGTATATAGTATCTCTACAGTGTCCTCCCAGTGGATGTATATAGTATATCTACAGTGTCCTCCCAGTGGATGTATATAGTATATCTACAGTGTCCTCCCCAGTGGATGTATATAGTATCTCTACAGTGTCCTCCCAGTGGATGTATATAGTATCTCTACAGTGTCCTCCCAGTGTCCTCCCAGTGGATGTATATAGTATCTCTACAGTGTCCTCCCAGTGTCCTCCCAGTGGATGTATATATTATCTCTACAGTGTCCTCCCAGTGGATGTATATAGTATCTCTCCAGTGTCCTCCCAGTGGATGTATATAGTATATCTACAGTGTCCTCCCAGTGGATGTATATAGTATATCTACAGTGTCCTCCCAGTGGATGTATATAGTATATTTACAGTGTCCTCCCAGTGGATGTATATAGTATCTCTACAGTGTCCTCCCAGTGGATGTATATAGTATCTCTCCAGTGTCCTCCCAGTGTCCTCCCAGTGGATGTATATAGTATATCTACAGTGTCGTCCCAGTGGATGTATATAGTATATTTACAGTGTCCTCCCAGTGGATGTATATAGTATCTCTACAGTGTCCTCCCAGTGTCCTCCCAGTGGATGTATATAGTATATCTACAGTGTCGTCCCAGTGTCCTCCCAGTGGATGTATATAGTATCTCTACAGTGTCCTCCCAGTGTCCTCCCAGTGGATGTATATATTATCTCTACAGTGTCCTCCCAGTGTCCTCCCAGTGGATGTATATAGTATATCTCCAGTGTCCTCCCAGTGGATGTATATAGTATATCTACAGTGTCCTCCCAGTGGATGTATATAGTATCTCTACAGTGTCCTCCCAGTGGATGTATATAGTATCTCTACAGTGTCCTCCCAGTGGATGTATATAGTATATCTACAGTGTCCTCCCCAGTGGATGTATATAGTATCTCTACAGTGTCCTCCCAGTGGATGTATATAGTATCTCTACAGTGTCCTCCCCAGTGGATGTATATAGTATCTCTACAGTGTCCTCCCAGTGTCCTCCCAGTGGATGTATATAGTATCTCTACAGTGTCCTCCCAGTGGATGTATATAGTATCTCTACAGTGTCCTCCCAGTGTCCTCCCAGTGGATGTATATAGTATCTCTACAGTGTCCTCCCAGTGGATGTATATAGTATATCTACAGTGTCCTCCCAGTGTCCTCCCAGTGGATGTATATAGTATCTCTACAGTGTCCTCCCAGTGGATGTATATAGTATCTCTCCAGTGTCCTCCCAGTGGATGTATATAGTATATCTACAGTGTCCTCCCAGTGGATGTATATAGTATATCTACAGTGTCCTCCCAGTGGATGTATATAGTATATCTACAGTGTCCTCCCAGTGGATGTATATAGTATATCTACAGTGTCCTCCCAGTGGATGTATATAGTATATCTACAGTGTCCTCCCAGTGTCCTCCCAGTGGATGTATATAGTATCTCTACAGTGTCCTCCCAGTGGATGTATATAGTATATCTACAGTGTCCTCCCCAGTGGATGTATATAGTATCTCTACAGTGTCCTCCCAGTGTCCTCCCAGTGGATGTATATAGTATCTCTCCAGTGTCCTCCCAGTGGATGTATATAGTATCTCTCCAGTGTCCTCCCCAGTGGATGTATATAGTATATCTACAGTGTCCTCCCAGTGGATGTATATAGTATATCTACAGTGTCCTCCCAGTGTCCTCCCAGTGGATGTATATAGTATCTCTCCAGTGTCCTCCCAGTGGATGTATATAGTATCTCTCCAGTGTCCTCCCAGTGGATGTATATAGTATCTCTACAGTGTCCTCCCCAGTGGATGTATATAGTATCTCTACAGTGTCCTCCCAGTGGATGTATATAGTATATTTACAGTGTCCTCCCAGTGGATGTATATAGTATATCTCCAGTGTCCTCCCAGTGTCCTCCCCAGTGGATGTATATAGTATATTTACAGTGTCCTCCCAGTGGATGTATATAGTATATCTCCAGTGTCCTCCCAGTGTCCTCCCAGTGGATGTATATAGTATATCTCCAGTGTCCTCCCAGTGGATGTATATAGTATATCTCCAGTGTCCTCCCAGTGGATGTATATAGTATCTCTCCAGTGTCCTCCCAGTGGATGTATATAGTATCTCTACAGTGTCCTCCCAGTGGATGTATATAGTATATTTACAGTGTCCTCCCAGTGGATGTATATAGTATCTCTACAGTGTCCTCCCAGTGTCCTCCCAGTGGATGTATATAGTATATCTCCAGTGTCCTCCCAGTGGATGTATATAGTATCTCTACAGTGTCCTCCCAGTGGATGTATATAGTATCTCTACAGTGTCCTCCCAGTGGATGTATATAGTATCTCTACAGTGTCCTCCCAGTGGATGTATATAGTATCTCTACAGTGTCCTCCCAGTGTCCTCCCAGTGGATGTATATAGTATCTCTACAGTGTCCTCCCAGTGGATGTATATAGTATCTCTACAGTGTCCTCCCAGTGGATGTATATAGTATCTCTACAGTGTCCTCCCAGTGGATGTATATAGTATATCTCCAGTGTCCTCCTTCAGGATGTATATAGTATCTCTACAGTGTCCTCCCAGTGTCCTCCCAGTGGATGTATATAGTATATCTACAGTGTCCTCCCAGTGGATGTATATAGTATCTCTACAGTGTCCTCCCAGTGTCCTCCCAGTGGATGTATATAGTATCTCTACAGTGTCCTCCCAGTGGATGTATATAGTATCTCTACAGTGTCCTCCCAGTGTCCTCCCAGTGGATGTATATAGTATCTCTCCAGTGTCCTCCCCAGTGGATGTATATAGTATATCTCCAGTGTCCTCCCAGTGTCCTCCCAGTGGATGTATATAGTATCTCTCAGTGTCCTCCCAGTGGATGTATATAGTATATCTCCAGTGTCCTCCCAGTGTCCTCCCAGTGTCCTCCCAGTGGCGTCAGAGACTAGAACAGACCTGGACAACTCACTTCCTCTGGAGTGGGGTGTGTGTGTGTGTGTGCGTGTGTGGCTCGTGTGTGTGTGTGTGTGTGTGTGTGTGTGTGTGTGTGTGTGTGTGTGTGTGTGTGTGTGTGTGTGTGTGTGTGTGTGTGTGTGTGTGAGGAGGATTTTATGGTGACGCCTCTCTGTCTGCGGTGCACGGCTGGTACAGCAACGTCAGACATTCTGCGCGTGTCGCCCTCTCTCTCTCACCCACCCTCCCCACCCCTCCCCCTTAGTGGAGCCACACCACCTAGCCTAGACGCTGTTACCCTCTCTCTCTCCCCACCCTCCCCCTCCCCACATCACCCAGCCTAGACGCTGTTACCCTCTCTCTCTCCCCACCCTCCCCTCCCCACATCACCCAGCCTAGACGCTGTTACCCTCTCTCTCTCTCCCCACCCTCCCCCTCCCCACATCACCCAGCCTAGACGCTGTTACCTCTCTCTCTCCCCACCCTCCCCCTCCCCCACATCACCCAGCCTAGACGCTGTTACCCTCTCTCTCTCTCTCTCCCCCACCCTCCCTCACCCCCACATCACCCAGCCTAGACGCTGTCACCCTCTCTCCCCCCCCTCCCCCACATCACCCAGCCTAGACGCTGTTACCTCTCTCTCTCTCCCCCACCCTCCCCCTTAGTGGAGCCACACCACCCAGCCTAGACGCTGTTACCTCTCTCTCTCTCTCTCTCCCCACCCCCCCTCCCCCACATCACCCAGCCTAGACGCTGTTACCTCTCTCTCTCTCCCCCACCCTCCCCCTTAGTGGAGCCACACCACCCAGCCTAGACGCTGTTACCCTCTCTCTCTCTCTCTCTCCCCACCCTCCCCCTCCCCACATCACCCAGCCTAGACGATGTTACCCAATAACTATCGTCCAGTATAACATGGACCCAAATACCATCTGTAGTATTAGCTCACCTACCAGGCTCTCTGTTTAACCAGTAGTTTAATCAGTAGTTTAACCAGTAGTTTAATCAGTAGTTTAACCAGTAGTTTAACCAGTAGTTTAACCAGTAGTTTAATCGGTAGTTTAACCGGTAGTTTAACAGGTAGTTTAACCAGTAGTTTAATCAGTAGTTTAACCAGTAGTTTAACCAGTAGTTTAATCAGTAGTTTAACCAGTAGTTTAACCAGTAGTTTAACCAGTAGTTTAACCAGTAGTTTAACCGGTAGTTTAACCGGTAGTTTAACAGGTAGTTTAATCAGTAGTTTAACCAGTAGTTTAACCAGTAGTTTAATCAGTAGTTTAACCAGTAGTTTAACCAGTAGTTTAATCAGTAGTTTAACTAGTAGTTTAACCAGTAGTTTAACCAGTAGTTTAATCAGTAGTTTAACCAGTAGGTTAATCGGTAGTTTAACCGGTAGTTTAACCGGTAGTTTAATCGGTAGTTTAATCGGTAGTTTAACCAGTAGTTTAACCAGTAGTTTAACCAGTAGTTTAATCAGTAGTTTAACCAGTAGTTTAACCAGTAGTTTAATCGGTAGTTTAACCGGTAGGTTAATCGGTAGTTTAACCGGTAGTTTAACCGGTAGTTTAACCAGTAGTTTAACCAGTAGTTTAGACAGTAGTTTAACCGGTAGTTTAACCAGTAGTTTAACCAGTAGTTTAATCAGTAGTTTAACCAGTAGTTTAACCAGTAGTTTAACCAGTAGTTTAATCAGTAGTTTAACCAGTAGTTTAATCAGTAGTTTAACCAGTAGTTTAATCAGGTGTGGGTAGGGTACTGGAGGACCAGAGGAGGAACACTGTAACCTCTAACCTCTGTCTGCCTGTCTGTCTCTGTCACTTTGTCTGTCTGTCTGTCTGTCTGTCTGTCTGTCTGTCTGTCTGTCTGTCTGTCTGTCTGTCTGTCTGTCTGTCTGTCTGTCTGTCTGTCTGTCTGTCTGTCTGTCTGTCTGTCTGTCTGTCTGTCTGTCTGTCTGTCTGTCTAATTAGACCACAGCACAGGAAACAGACCAACACCTTCTAATAGCAACACTATCAGCCAATAGAAACAGACCAACACCTTCTATTAGCAACACTATCAGCCAATAGAAACAGACCAACACCTTCTATTAGCAACACTATCAGCCAATAGAAACAGACCAACACCTTCTAATAGCAACACTTTCAGCCAATAGAAACAGACCAACACCTTCTAACAGCAACACTATCAGCCAATAGAAACAGACCAACACCTTCTAACAGCAACACTATCAGCCAATAGAAACAGACTGGAGAACGGATCACTGCTCACAGTCCTTTTAGAAGAGATGGGATCTATGAAGGATCTATACAGCTGTTATAAAGGGTTCAGGAAGGCTTCATTAACACTTTATAACGTTTCGTTTAAAATAGGCGGACAGACAGACAGACAGGCAGACAGACAGACAGACAGACAGACAGACAGACAGACAGACAGACAGACAGACAGACAGACAGACAGACAGACAGACAGACAGACAGACAGACAGACAGACAGACAGACAGGACCAGCCTACCAGTGCTGATGCACATCAATTCTAATACACACAGACACAAACGCTGACCAGTCAAACTTCATACACCTACACACCTACACACACCTACACACACCTACACACCTACACACCTACACACACCTACACACACCCACACACCTACACACACCTACACACACCTACACACCTACACACCTACACACACCTACACACCTACACACACTGACTGTCATCTACAGAGTGAGGGGATGTGCCAGGGGGAAGATGGAGGAGCCTTAACCGCATTGTCATGAGCAGCAGGCAGCTACCCTGACTGATCTATCTATATCTATATCTATCTATCATTATCTATCTATCTGCAGGCAGCTACCCTGACTGATCTATCTATATCTATATCTATCTATCATTATCTATCTATCTGCAGGCAGCTACCCTGACTGATCTATCACTATCTATATCTATATCTATCATTATCTATCTATCTGCAGGCAGCTACCCTGACTGAGCTATCACTATCTATATCTATATCTATATCTATCATTATCTATCTATCTGCAGGCAGCTACCCTGACTGATCTGTCACTATCTATATCTATATCTATATATATCTAGCAGCAGGCAACTACCCTGACTGATCTATCACTATCTATATCTATATCTATCATTATCTATCTATCTGCAGGCAGCTACCCTGACTGAGCTATCACTATCTATATCTATATCTATATCTATCATTATCTATCTATCTGCAGGCAGCTACCCTGACTGATCTGTCACTATCTATATCTATATCTATATATATCTAGCAGCAGGCAACTACCCTGACTGATCTATCACTATCTATATCTATATCTATCTAGCAGCAGGTAACTACCCTGACTGAGCTATTTACATTTACATTTAAGTCATTTAGCAGACGCTCTTATCCAGAGTGAGCTATCTATATCTATATCTATCTATCATTATCTATCTATATCTATCTATCATTATCTATCTATATCTATCTATCATTATCTATCTATATCTATCTATCATTATCTATCTATATCTATATCTATCATTATCTATCTATCTGCAGGCAACTACCCTGACTGAGCTATCACTATCTATATCTATATCTATCTATCATTATCTATCTATATCTATATCTATCTATCATTATCTATCTATATCTATATCTATCTATCATTATCTATCTATATCTATATCTATCTATCTATCATTATCTATCTATCTATATCTATCTATCATTATCTATCTATCATTATCTATCTATATCTATATCTATCTATCATTATCTATCTATATCTATATCTATATCTATCATTATCTATCTATATCTATATCTATCTATCATTATCTATCTATATCTATATCTATCATTATCTATCTATCTGCAGGCAGCTACCCTGACTGAGCTATCATTATCTATATCTATCTATCATTATCTATCTATCTGCAGGCAACTACCCTGACTGATCTATCTATATCTATATCTATCATTATCTATCTATCTGCAGGCAGCTACCCTGACTGAGCTATCATTATCTATATCTATATCTATCTATCTCTCTGTCCAGTCTTATCTAGCTGAGCTATCTTTATCTATCTCTCTGTCCAGTCTTACCTAGCTGAACTATCTCTCTGTCCAGTCTTACCATAATGAGCTATCTTTTATCTATCTCTCTGTCCAGTCTTACCATAATGAGCTATCTTTATCTATCTCTCTGTCCATACCTTTTACCTGTCTCCCCTGTGTCATACCTTGGTTAGCTGAGCTATCTCTTCTATCTCCCCTGTGTCATACCTTGGTTAGCTGAGCTATCTCTTCTATCTCCCCCTGGCTCATACCTTGGTTAGCTGAGCTATCTCCCCTGGCTCATACCTTGGTTAGCTGAGCTATCCCCCCCGACTCATACCTTGGTTGCTGAGCTATCTCCCCCTGTCTCATACCTTGGTTAGCTGAGCTATCCCCCTGTCTCATACCTTGGTTAGCTGAGCTATCTCCCCTGTCTCATACCTTGGTTAGCTGAGCTATCTCCCCTGTCTCATACGGTTGCTGAGCTATCTCCCCCTGTCTCATACCTTGGTTAGCTGAGCTATCTCCCCTGTCTCATACCTTGGTTAGCTGAGCTATCTCCCCCTGTCTCATACCTTGGTTAGCTGAGCTATCTCCCCTGTCTCATACCTTGGTTAGCTGAGCTATCCCCCCCTGTCTCATACCTTGGTTAGCTGAGCTATCTCTTCTATCTCCCCTGCCTCATCAAATCAAATTTATTTATATAGCCCTTCTTACATCAGCTGATATCACAAAGTGCTGTACAGAAACCCAGCCTAAAACCCCAAACAGCAAGCAATGCAGGTGTAGAAGCTCATACCTTGGTTAACTGAGCTATCTCTTCTATCTCCCCTGTCTCATACCTTGGTTAGCTGAGCTATCTTCTTGCACATCTTTCCGTGCATCTGATAATCATACAGCTCTTGTTCTATGTTCGGTAAGTCTGCTGCAGTCCCGTTAAGGCTACCGGAGCCTGGCCCAGGGGGCTGCGGGGCTTTACCGGTACCCGAAGCCATCATAACCCCCAACGAGACAACTTCCACCAGCTATTAGGATCCAAACGAATAATGGAACGAAACGAAATTCCCCGGTAATGCTCTCTCTCTCTCTCTCTCTCTCTCTCTCTCTCTCTCTCTACGGTTTGCGATCAGAGGTTTGTGTGTTTCTTCCTTCTGTACGCGAATAAGAATCCCCTCCGCTGTGGCGGAAAAACAGCGAGCGCAATAGTCATGGTGAGAAACATAAACGTAAATCGGTGAGTTTCTCTCGCCAACTTGCTTTCCCCTCTCTCTCCTCTGCCCAGTGCTCGCTGCGCGGAGGTCAACAGCTCCAATTCCATCGGGGACGCGCTTGCCTCGCGACGGCAGTCCCACCGCTGTCCGTCAACCGATTTGTTTTCTTCTTTTAACCGGGGAGCACTCGAGGATGAAGGCATGTGTCCCGACCACCTGTCTCTCGAGCAGCAGGGGGCGGAGAGTGCGTCTGGAACGTTACCGTAGACAAGCTCTCGCTCTCTCCCTCTCTCTCTCTCTCTCGAGCAGAGCGTACTGCTGCAGTGCTGCTACGCTGCTACGCCACTCCCCGGTTCTGCTGTAGTCTCGGTCCACACACACTCTCACTCACACACACGGTCCACACACTCTCATTCTCACGCACGCACGCACACACACGCACGCTCACTCACACAAAACACACACACTCACACAAAACACACACGCACACACACACACGCACGCACACTCACACAAACACACACACTCACACAAAACACACTCTCACTCACACACACGCACGCACACACACGCACGCTCACTCACACAAAACACACACGCACACACAAAACACACACGCACACACACACAAACGCACACGCACACACGCACACACACACACACACAAAACACACACACTCACACAAAACGCACACACACGCACACACACACAAAACACACACGCACACACACACAAACGCACACGCACGCACACACACACACACTCACACAAAACACACACACTCACACAAAACGCACACACACGCACACACACACAAAACACACACACGCACACACTCACACAAAACACACGCACACACACGCACACACACACACGCACACACACGCACACACACACACACAGGATAAATGGCTTTTCAATTAATCAATTGTCTTATTGCATGGATTCATCATGAGTATTTGCAGGTGAACTCCCTGCCTATTCCAGTGATGAGTCTGTTTAATAAGTCCATATTTATTACTGCAGACCTCTCCACTAGAGACAATACAGCCTCTATCAACGATTTAATTCAAAAGGGATTCTATCCTGGATCACATTCTATCCTGGATCACATTCTATCCTGGATCACATTCTATCCTGTATAAACATTCTATCCTGTATCGCATTCTATCCTGGATCACATTCTATCCTGTATAAACATTCTATCCTGTATCGCATTCTGTCCTGTATCACATTCTATCCTGTATAAACATTCTATCCTGTATCACATTCTATCCTGTATCACATTCTATCCTAGATCACATTCTATCCTGTATCACATTCTATCCTGTATCACATTCTATCCTGTATCACATTCTATCCTAGATCACATTCTATCCTGTATCACATTCTATCCTGTATCACATTCTATCCTGTATCACATTCTATCCTAGATCACATTCTATCCTGGATCACATTCTATCCTGTATCACATTCTATCCTGTATCACATTCTATCCTAGATCACATTCTATCCTGTATCACATTCTATCCTAGATCACATTCTATCCTGTATCACATTCTATCCTAGATCGCATTCTATCCTGTATCGCATTCTATCCTGTATAAACATTCTATCCTGTATCGCATTCTATCCTGTATAAACATTCTATCCTGTATAAACATTCTATCCTGTATCGCATTCTATCCTGTATCGCATTCTGTCCTGTATCACATTCTGTCCTGTATCACATTCTATCCTAGATCACATTCTATCCTGTATCGCATTCTGTCCTGTATCACATTCTATCCTGTATAAACATTCTATCCTGTATCACATTCTATCCTGTATCACATTATATCCTGTATAAACATTCTATCCTGGATCACATTCTATCCTGTATCACATTCTATCCTGTATAAACATTCTATCCTGGATCACATTCTATCCTAGATCACATTCTATCCTGTATCACATTATATCCTGTATAAACATTCTATCCTGTATCACATTCTATCCTGTATCACATTATATCCTGTATAAACATTCTATCCTGGATCACATTCTGTCCTGTATCACATTCTGTCCTGTATCACATTCTATCCTAGATCACATTCTATCCTGTATCACATTCTATCCTGTATCGCATTCTATCCTAGATCACATTCTATCCTAGATCACATTCTATCCTAGATCACATTCTATCCTATCCTATATCTAGCCCTGTAGGAGGTCACTGCACAGCGGGTTAATATCCTATATCTAGTCCTGTAGGAGGTCAATGCACAGCGGGTTAATATCCCAGATATAGTCCTGTAGGAGGTCAGTGCACAGCGGGTTAATATCCCAGATATAGCCCTGTAGGAGGTCACTGCACAGCGGGTTAATATCCCAGATATAGCCCTGTAGGAGGTCAATGCACAGCGGGTTAATATCCCAGATATAGCCCTGTAGGAGGTCACTGCACAGCGGGTTAATATCCCAGATATAGTCCTGTAGGAGGTCAGTGCACAGCGGGTTAATATCCCAGATATAGCCCTGTAGGAGGTCAATGCATAGCGGGTTAATATCCTATATCTAGTCCTGTAGGAGGTCAATGCACAGCGGGTTAATATCCCAGATATAGCCCTGTAGGAGGTCAGTGTATAATGGGTTAATATCCCAGATCTAGTCCTGTAGGAGGTCAGTGCATAACGGGTTAATATCCTATATCTCGCCCTGTAGGAGATCAATGCACAGCGGGTTAATATCCCAGATATAGCCCTGTAGGAGGTCAATGCACAGCGGGTTAATATCCCAGATATAGCCCTGTAGGAGGTCAATGCACAGCGGGTTAATATCCCAGATATAGCCCTGTAGGAGGTCACTGCACAGCGGGTTAATATCCCAGATATAGCCCTGTAGGAGGTCAATGCACAGCGGGTTAATATCCCAGATATAGCCCTGTAGGAGGTCAATGCACAGCGGGTTAATATCCCAAATATAGCCCTGTAGGAGGTCAATGCACAGCGGGTTAATATCGTATATCTCGCCCTGTAGGAGGTCACTGCACAGCGGGTTAATATCCTATATCTAGCCCTGTAGGAGGTCAATGCACAGCGGGTTAATATCCCAGATCTAGCCCTGTAGGAGGTCAATGCACAGCGGGTTAATATCCCAGATATAGCCCTATAGGAGGTCACTGCACAGCGGGTTAATATCCCAGATATAGCCCTGTAGGAGGTCAATGCACAGCGGGTTAATATCCCAGATATAGCCCTGTAGGAGGTCACTGCACAGCGGGTTAATATCCCAGATATAGTCCTGTAGGAGGTCAATGCACAGCGGGTTAATATCCCAGATATAGTCCTGTAGGAGGTCAATGCACAGCGGGTTAATATCCCAGATATAGTCCTGTAGGAGGTCACTGCACAGCGGGTTAATATCCCAGATATAGCCCTGTAGGAGGTCACTGCACAGCGGGTTAATATCCCAGATATAGCCCTGTAGGAGGTCAATGCACAGCGGGTTAATATCCCAGATATAGCCCTGTAGGAGATCAATGCACAGCGGGTTAATATCCCAGATATAGCCCTGTAGGAGGTCAATGCACAGCGGGTTAATATCCCAGATATAGTCCTGTAGGAGGTCAATGCACAGCGGGTTAATATCCCAGATATAGTCCTGTAGGAGGTCACTGCACATCGGGTTAATATCCCAGATATAGTACTACATACAGATGTAGGACTCTTAATTTGATCACTATTCTGTTTGCTGAGAATCTTCCTGCACCGCAGGAAATGCAAAATAGTTGTACATTCAAGGTTGTAAAAGTATCATGTATCAACCTCTACAAAACATGTCCATTAGTTATATACCCACATAATAATTCACATTTCCTGTTGCTGCGGGATTATTTTCCTGCTGTAGCAAACTGGATCAAATTAAGACCGTACATCTGTAGGACACCGATGCGCGGCAGGTTAATATCCTAGGCTGGCCTAATTATTTTTAAATTAACCTTTATTTAACTAGGCACGTCAGTTAAGAACAAATTCTTATTTACAATGACAGGCCTACACCGGACGATGCTGGGCGCCAATTCTGCGCCGCCCTATGGGACTCCCAATCACGGGTCGGTTGTGATACAGCCCGGATTCGAACCAGGGTGTCTGTAGTGACGCCTCTAGCAACCTGAGACGCAGTGCCTTAGACCGCTGCTGACCTAAATAAAGGAATACAGTGGTTTGGTGTGTAGAGACAGAGTGGAGCCTCGTGACTTTCCCAAAGGGTGTGTTCTGTTCTGACCTCCATTCCTTAACCGTACAGCTGCCAAGCACGCGAACAGCTGCGGCCTTGACAGCCCGGGAAACAACAGACAGGGCCGGACAGGCAGACAGCCCGGGAAACAACAGACAGGGGCCGGACAGGCAGACAGCCCGGGAAACAACAGACAGGGCCGGACAGGCAGACAGCCCGGGGAAACAACAGACAGGGCCGGACAGGCAGACAGCCCGGGAAACAACAGACAGGGGCCGGACAGGCAGACAGCCCGGGAAACAACAGACAGGGCCGGACAGGCAGACAGCCCGGGAAACAACAGACAGGGCGGACAGGCAGACAGACGGCCGGACAGGCAGACAGGGCCGGACAGGCAGACAGACGGCCGGACAGGCAGACAGACGGCCGGACAGGCAGACAGGGCCGGACAGGCAGACAGGGCCGGACAGGCAGACAGACAGGGCCGGACAGGCAGACAGACAGGGCCGGACAGGCAGACAGACGGCCGGACAGGCAGACAGACGGCCGGACAGGCAGACAGGGCCGGACAGGCAGACAGGGCCGGACAGGCAGACAGACAGGGCCGGACAGGCAGACAGACAGGGCCGGACAGGCAGACAGACGGCCGGACAGGCAGACAGGGCCGGACAGGCAGACAGACGGACAGGCAGACAGACGGCCGGACAGGCAGACAGGGCCGGACAGGCAGACAGGGCCGGACAGGCAGGCAGACGGACAGACGGCCGGACAGGCAGACAGGGCCGGACAGGCAGGCAGACGGCCGGACAGGCAGACAGACGGCCGGACAGGCAGGCAGACGGCCGGACAGGCAGGCAGACAGGGCCGGAAAGGCAGGCAGACGGACAGACGGCCGGACAGGCAGACAGGGCCGGACAGGCAGACAGGGCCGGACAGGCAGACAGACAGACAGACGGCCAGGCAGACAGGGCCGGACAGGCAGACAGGGCCGGACAGGCAGACAGGGCCGGACAGGCAGGCAGACGGACAGACGGCCGGACAGGCAGACAGGGCCGGACAGGCAGACTGACAGGCAGACAGGGCCGGACAGGCAGGCAGACGGACAGACGGCCGGACAGGCAGACAGGGCCGGACAGGCAGACTGACAGGCAGACAGGGCCGGACAGGCAGGCAGACGGACAGACAGGGCCGGACAGGCAGGCAGACGGCTGGACAGGCAGACAGACAGACGGCCGGACAGGCAGACAGACGGCCGGACAGGCAGACAGGGCCGGACAGGCAGACGGGGCCGGACAGGCAGACAGGGCCGGACAGGCAGGCAGACGGACAGACGGCCGGACAGGCAGACAGGGCCGGACAGGCAGACAGGGCCGGACAGGCAGGCAGACGGACAGACGGCCGGACAGGCAGACAGGGCCGGACAGGCAGACAGACAGGCAGACAGGGCCGGACAGGCAGACAGACAGACAGGCAGGCAGACGGCCGGACAGGCAGACAGACAGGCAGACAGGGCCGGACAGGCAGACAGACAGACAGGCAGACAGACGGCCTGTACAGGCAGACAGACAGGGCCGGACAGGCAGACAGACGGCCGGACAGGCAGACAGACGGACAGACGGCCGGACAGGCAGACAGACGGCCGGACAGGCAGACAGACGGCCGGACAGGCAGACAGGGCGGACAGGCAGACAGGGGCGGACAGGCAGGCAGATGGCCGGACAGGCAGGCAGACGGCCGGACAGGCAGGCAGACAGGGCCGGAAAGGCAGGCAGACGGACAGACGGGCCGGACAGGCAGACAGACGGCTGGACAGGCAGACAGACAGACGGGCCGGACAGGCAGACAGACGGCCGGACAGGCAGACAGGGCCGGACAGGCAGACAGACAGACAGACGGCCAGGCAGACAGGGCCGGACAGGCAGACAGGGCCGGACAGGCAGACAGGGCCGGACAGGCAGGCAGACGGACAGACGGCCGGACAGGCAGACAGGGCCGGACAGGCAGACAGACAGGCAGACAGGGCCGGACAGGCAGGCAGACGGACAGACGGCCGGACAGGCAGACAGGGCCGGACAGGCAGACAGGACAGGCAGACAGGGCCGGACAGGCAGACAGACAGACAGGCAGGCAGACGGCCGGACAGGCAGACAGACAGGCAGACAGGGGCGGACAGGCAGACAGACAGACAGGCAGACAGACGGCCTGTACAGGCAGACAGACAGGGCCGGACAGGCAGACACGCGACAGGCAGACAGGGCCGGACAGGCAGACAGACAGACAGGCAGGCAGACGGCCGGACAGGCAGACAGACAGGCAGACAGGGCCGGACAGGCAGACAGACAGACAGGCAGACAGACGGCCTGTACAGGCAGACAGACAGGGCCGGACAGGCAGACAGGCAGGCAGACAGGGCCGGACAGGCAGACAGACAGACAGGCAGACAGACGGCCTGGACAGGCAGACAGACAGGCAGACAGGCAGACAGGCAGGGTAGATAGATGGAGTTGATACGCATTCGGAAAAGAAGACCCCTTTGACTTTCTCTCCTACCACATTTTGTTAATTTACAGCCTTATTCTAAAAATGTATTAAATCTTCACACAATACCCCATAATGACAAAACAAAAACAGGTTTTTTTTAGAAACTTTAGCAAGTTTATAAAAAATAAAAAATAAACATTGAAATATCACATTTACATAAGTATTGTAAATATGAACATTTCTGTCTGGCTGTTATTATTACTACATAGACCGATAGTATCTGTTATTATTACTACATAGACCGATAGTATCTGTTATTATTACTACATAGACCGATAGTATCTGTTATTATTACTACATAGACCGATAGTATCTGGGCTGTTATTATTACTACATAGAACCCGATAGTATCTGTTATTATTACTACATAGACCGATAGTATCTGGGCTGTTATTATTACTACATAGACCGATAGTATCTGTTATTATTACTACATAGACCGATAGTATCTGTTATTATTACTACATAGACCGATAGTATCTGTTATTATTACTACATAGACCGATAGTATCTGTTATTATTACTACATAGACCGATAGTATCTGGGCTGTTATTATTACTACATAGACCGATAGTATCTGTTATTATTACTACATAGACCGATAGTATCTGGGCTGTTATTATTACTACATAGACCGATAGTATCTGTTATTATTACTACATAGACCGATAGTATCTGTTATTATTACTACATAGACCGATAGTATCTGTTATTATTACTACATAGACCGATAGTATCAGGGCTGTTATTATTACTACATAGACCGATAGTATCTGTTATTATTACTACATAGACCGATAGTATCTGTTATTATTACTACATAGACCGATAGTATCTGTTATTATTACTACATAGACCGATAGTATCCTGTTATTATTACTACATAGACCGATAGTATCTGTTATTATTACTACATAGACCGATAGTATCTGTTATTATTACTACATAGACCGATAGTATCTGGGCTGTTATTATTACTACATAGACCGATAGTATGCTGTTATTATTACTACATAGACCGATAGTATCTGTTATTATTACTACATAGACCGATAGTATCTGTTATTATTACTACATAGACCGATAGTATCTGTTATTATTACTACATAGACCGATAGTATCAGGGCTGTTATTATTACTACATAGACCGATAGTATCAGGCTGTTATTATTACTACATAGACCGATAGTATCAGGGCTGTTATTATTACTACATAGACCGATAGTATCAGGGCTGTTATTATTACTACATAGACCGATAGTATCTGGGCTGTTATTATTACTACATAGACCGATAGTATCGGGCTGTTATTATTACTACATAGACCGATAGTATCTGGGCTGTTATTATTACTACATAGACCGATAGTATCTGTTATTATAACTACATAGACCGATAGTATCAGGGCTGTTATTATTACTACATAGACCGATAGTATCTGTTATTATTACTACATAGACCGATAGTATCTGTTATTATTACTACATAGACCGATAGTATCTGGGCTGTTATTATTACTACATAGACCGATAGTATCTGTTATTATTACTACATAGACCGATAGTATCTGTTATTATTACTACATAGACCGATAGTATCGGGCTGTTATTATTACTACATAGACCGATAGTATCTGTTATTATTACTACATAGACCGATAGTATCTGTTATTATTACTACATAGACCGATAGTATCTGGGCTGTTATTATTACTACATAGACCGATAGTATCATGGCTGTTATTATTACTACATAGACCGATAGTATCTGTTATTATTACTACATAGACCGATAGTATCGGGCTGTTATTATTACTACATAGACCGATAGTATCAGGGCTGTTATTATTACTACATAGACCGATAGTATCTGTTATTATTACTACATAGACCGATAGTATCTGTTATTATTACTACATAGACCGATAGTATCAGCTGTTATTATTACTACATAGACCGATAGTATGGCTGTTATTATTACTACATAGACCGATAGTATCTGTTATTATTACTACATAGACCGATAGTATCAGGGCTGTTATTATTACTACATAGACCGATAGTATCTGTTATTATTACTACATAGACCGATAGTATCTGTTATTATTACTACATAGACCCGATAGTATCGGGGCTGTTATTATTACTACATAGACCGATAGTATCTGTTATTATTACTACATAGACCGATAGTATCTGTTATTATTACTACATAGACCGATAGTATGGGCTGTTATTATTACTACATAGACCGATAGTATCAGGGCTGTTATTATTACTACATAGACCGATAGTATCTGTTATTATTACTACATAGACCGATAGTATCAGGGCTGTTATTATTACTACATAGACCGATAGTATCTGTTATTATTACTACATAGACCGATAGTATCTGTTATTATTACTACATAGACCGATAGTATCTGTTATTATTACTACATAGACCGATAGTATCTGTTATTATTACTACATAGACCGATAGTATCTGTTATTATTACTACATAGACCGATAGTATCTGGGCTGTTATTATTACTACATAGACCGATAGTATCTGTTATTATTACTACATAGACCGATAGTATCTGGGCTGTTATTATTACTACATAGACCGATAGTATCTGTTATTATTACTACATAGACCGATAGTATCAGGGCTGTTATTATTACTACATAGACCGATAGTATCTGTTATTATTACTACATAGACCGATAGTATCTGTTATTATTACTACATAGACCGATAGTATCTGTTATTATTACTACATAGACCGATAGTATCTGTTATTATTACTACATAGACCGATAGTATCTGTTATTATTACTACATAGACCGATAGTATCGGGCTGTTATTATTACTACATAGACCGATAGTATCTGGGCTGTTATTATTACTACATAGACCGATAGTATGGGCTGTTATTATTACTACATAGACCGATAGTATCTGTTATTATTACTACATAGACCGATAGTATCTGTTATTATTACTACATAGACCGATAGTATCTGGGCTGTTATTATTACTACATAGACCGATAGTATCTGGGCTGTTATTATTACTACATAGACCGATAGTATCTGGGCTGTTATTATTACTACATAGACCGATAGTATCTGTTATTATTACTACATAGACCGATAGTATCTGGGCTGTTATTATTACTACATAGACCGATAGTATCTGTTATTATTACTACATAGACCGATAGTATGGCTGTTATTATTACTACATAGACCGATAGTATCTGTTATTATTACTACATAGACCGATAGTATGCTGTTATTATTACTACATAGACCGATAGTATCTGGGCTGTTATTATTACTACATAGACCGATAGTATCTGGGCTGTTATTATTACTACATAGACCGATAGTATCTGTTATTATTACTACATAGACCGATAGTATCTGTTATTATTACTACATAGACCGATAGTATCTGGGCTGTTATTATTACTACATAGACCGATAGTATCTGGGCTGTTATTATTACTACATAGACCGATAGTATTGGGCTGTTATTATTACTACATAGACCGATAGTATCTGTTATTATTACTACATAGACCGATAGTATCTGTTATTATTACTACATAGACCGATAGTATCAGGGCTGTTATTATTACTACATAGACCGATAGTATCTGTTATTATTACTACATAGACCGATAGTATCGGGCTGTTATTATTACTACATAGACCGATAGTATCTGGGCTGTTATTATTACTACATAGACCGATAGTATCAGGGCTGTTATTATTACTACATAGACCGATAGTATCTGTTATTATTACTACATAGACCGATAGTATCTGGGCTGTTATTATTACTACATAGACCGATAGTATCAGGGCTGTTATTATTACTACATAGACCGATAGTATGCTGTTATTATTACTACATAGACCGATAGTATGGCTGTTATTATTACTACATAGACCGATAGTATCTGTTATTATTACTACATAGACCGATAGTATCTGTTATTATTACTACATAGACCGATAGTATCTGGGCTGTTATTATTACTACATAGACCGATAGTATCTGTTATTATTACTACATAGACCGATAGTATCTGTTATTATTACTACATAGACCGATAGTATCTGTTATTATTACTACATAGACCGATAGTATCTGTTATTATTACTACATAGACCGATAGTATCGGGGCTGTTATTATTACTACATAGACCGATAGTCTAGCGATAGTATCTGTTATTATTACTACATAGACCGATAGTATCTGTTATTATTACTACATAGACCGATAGTATCTGGGCTGTTATTATTACTACATAGACCGATAGTATCTGGGCTGTTATTATTACTACATAGACCGATAGTATCTGTTATTATTACTACATAGACCGATAGTATCTGGGCTGTTATTATTACTACATAGACCGATAGTATCTGGGCTGTTATTATTACTACATAGACCGATAGTATCTGTTATTATTACTACATAGACCGATAGTATCTGGGCTGTTATTATTACTACATAGACCGATAGTATCTGGGCTGTTATTATTACTACATAGACCGATAGTATCTGTTATTATTACTACATAGACCGATAGTATGGGCTGTTATTATTACTACATAGACCGATAGTATCTGGGCTGTTATTATTACTACATAGACCGATAGTATCTGTTATTATTACTACATAGACCGATAGTATCACTGTTATTATTACTACATAGACCGATAGTATCGGGCTGTTATTATTACTACATAGACCGATAGTATCTGTTATTATTACTACATAGACCCGATAGTATCTGTTATTATTACTACATAGACCGATAGTATCAGGGCTGTTATTATTACTACATAGACCGATAGTATCTGTTATTATTACTACATAGACCGATAGTATCTGTTATTATTACTACATAGACCGATAGTATAGGGCTGTTATTATTACTACATAGACCGATAGTATCAGGGCTGTTATTATTACTACATAGACCGATAGTATGCTGTTATTATTACTACATAGACCGATAGTATCTGTTATTATTACTACATAGACCGATAGTATCTGTTATTATTACTACATAGACCGATAGTATCTGTTATTATTACTACATAGACCGATAGTATCTGGGCTGTTATTATTACTACATAGACCGATAGTATCGGGCTGTTATTATTACTACATAGACCGATAGTATCTGTTATTATTACTACATAGACCGATAGTATCTGGGCTGTTATTATTACTACATAGACCGATAGTATCAGGGCTGTTATTATTACTACATAGACCGATAGTATCGGGCTGTTATTATTACTACATAGACCGATAGTATCTGTTATTATTACTACATAGACCGATAGTATCAGGGCTGTTATTATTACTACATAGACCGATAGTATCTGTTATTATTACTACATAGACCGATAGTATCTGTTATTATTACTACATAGACCGATAGTATCAGGGCTGTTATTATTACTACATAGACCGATAGTATCTGTTATTATTACTACATAGACCGATAGTATGCTGTTATTATTACTACATAGACCGATAGTATCTGGCTGTTATTATTACTACATAGACCGATAGTATCAGGGCTGTTATTATTACTACATAGACCGATAGTATAGGCTGTTATTATTACTACATAGACCGATAGTATCTGGGCTGTTATTATTACTACATAGACCGATAGTATCACGGCTGTTATTATTACTACATAGACCGATAGTATCAGGGCTGTTATTATTACTACATAGACCGATAGTATCTGGGCTGTTATTATTACTACATAGACCGATAGTATCTGTTATTATTACTACATAGACCGATAGTATCTGTTATTATTACTACATAGACCGATAGTATCTGTTATTATTACTACATAGACCGATAGTATCTGTTATTATTACTACATAGACCGATAGTATCTGGGCTGTTATTATTACTACATAGACCGATAGTATGCTGTTATTATTACTACATAGACCGATAGTATCGGGCTGTTATTATTACTACATAGACCGATAGTATCTGTTATTATTACTACATAGACCGATAGTATCTGTTATTATTACTACATAGACCGATAGTATCAGGGCTGTTATTATTACTACATAGACCGATAGTATCTGGGCTGTTATTATTACTACATAGACCGATAGTATCTGGGCTGTTATTATTACTACATAGACCGATAGTATCAGGGCTGTTATTATTACTACATAGACCGATAGTATCGGGCTGTTATTATTACTACATAGACCGATAGTATCATGGCTGTTATTATTACTACATAGACCGATAGTATCTGTTATTATTACTACATAGACCGATAGTATCAGGGCTGTTATTATTACTACATAGACCGATAGTATGGCTGTTATTATTACTACATAGACCGATAGTATCTGTTATTATTACTACATAGACCGATAGTATCAGGGCTGTTATTATTACTACATAGACCGATAGTATCTGTTATTATTACTACATAGACCGATAGTATCTGTTATTATTACTACATAGACCGATAGTATCGGGCTGTTATTATTACTACATAGACCGATAGTATCGGGCTGTTATTATTACTACATAGACCGATAGTATCTGGGCTGTTATTATTACTACATAGACCGATAGTATCTGTTATTATTACTACATAGACCGATAGTATCGGGCTGTTATTATTACTACATAGACCGATAGTATCTGTTATTATTACTACATAGACCGATAGTATCTGTTATTATTACTACATAGACCGATAGTATCAGGGCTGTTATTATTACTACATAGACCGATAGTATCTGTTATTATTACTACATAGACCGATAGTATCTGTTATTATTACTACATAGACCGATAGTATCTGTTATTATTACTACATAGACCGATAGTATCTGTTATTATTACTACATAGACCGATAGTATCTGGGCTGTTATTATTACTACATAGACCGATAGTATCTGTTATTATTACTACATAGACCGATAGTATGCTGTTATTATTACTACATAGACCGATAGTATCTGTTATTATTACTACATAGACCGATAGTATCTGTTATTATTACTACATAGACCGATAGTATCTGTTATTATTACTACATAGACCGATAGTATCTGTTATTATTACTACATAGACCGATAGTATCGCTGTTATTATTACTACATAGACCGATAGTATCTGGGCTGTTATTATTACTACATAGACCGATAGTATCTGGGCTGTTATTACTACATAGACCGATAGTATCTGGGCTGTTATTATTACTACATAGACCGATAGTATGCTGTTATTATTACTACATAGACCGATAGTATCTGTTATTATTACTACATAGACCGATAGTATCTGTTATTATTACTACATAGACCGATAGTATCTGGGCTGTTATTATTACTACATAGACCGATAGTATCTGTTATTATTACTACATAGACCGATAGTATCTGTTATTATTACTACATAGACCGATAGTATCTGTTATTATTACTACATAGACCGATAGTATCGGCTGTTATTATTACTACATAGACCGATAGTATCAGGGCTGTTATTATTACTACATAGACCGATAGTATCTGTTATTATTACTACATAGACCGATAGTATCTGTTATTATTACTACATAGACCGATAGTATCTGTTATTATTACTACATAGACCGATAGTATCTGGCTGTTATTATTACTACATAGACCGATAGTATCTGTTATTATTACTACATAGACCGATAGTATCAGGGCTGTTATTATTACTACATAGACCGATAGTATCTGTTATTATTACTACATAGACCGATAGTATCTGTTATTATTACTACATAGACCGATAGTATGCTGTTATTATTACTACATAGACCGATAGTATCAGGGCTGTTATTATTACTACATAGACCGATAGTATCTGTTATTATTACTACATAGACCGATAGTATCTGTTATTATTACTACATAGACCGATAGTATCTGTTATTATTACTACATAGACCGATAGTATCTGGGCTGTTATTATTACTACATAGACCGATAGTATCTGTTATTATTACTACATAGACCGATAGTATGGCTGTTATTATTACTACATAGACCGATAGTATCTGTTATTATTACTACATAGACCGATAGTATCTGTTATTATTACTACATAGACCGATAGTATCTGTTATTATTACTACATAGACCGATAGTATCTGTTATTATTACTACATAGACCGATAGTATCTGTTATTATTACTACATAGACCGATAGTATCTGGGCTGTTATTATTACTACATAGACCGATAGTATCTGTTATTATTACTACATAGACCGATAGTATCTGTTATTATTACTACATAGACCGATAGTATCAGGGCTGTTATTATTACTACATAGACCGATAGTATCTGTTATTATTACTACATAGACCGATAGTATCTGTTATTATTACTACATAGACCGATAGTATCTGGGCTGTTATTATTACTACATAGACCGATAGTATCAGGGCTGTTATTATTACTACATAGACCGATAGTATCTGTTATTATTACTACATAGACCGATAGTATCTGTTATTATTACTACATAGACCGATAGTATCTGTTATTATTACTACATAGACCGATAGTATCTGTTATTATTACTACATAGACCGATAGTATCAGGGCTGTTATTATTACTACATAGACCGATAGTATCTGTTATTATTACTACATAGACCGATAGTATCTGTTATTATTACTACATAGACCGATAGTATCAGGGCTGTTATTATTACTACATAGACCGATAGTATCTGTTATTATTACTACATAGACCGATAGTATCTGTTATTATTACTACATAGACCGATAGTATCTGGGCTGTTATTATTACTACATAGACCGATAGTATCTGTTATTATTACTACATAGACCGATAGTATCTGTTATTATTACTACATAGACCGATAGTATGCTGTTATTATTACTACATAGACCGATAGTATCGCTGTTATTATTACTACATAGACCGATAGTATCGGCTGTTATTATTACTACATAGACCGATAGTATCGCTGTTATTATTACTACATAGACCGATAGTATCTGTTATTATTACTACATAGACCGATAGTATGGCTGTTATTATTACTACATAGACCGATAGTATGCTGTTATTATTACTACATAGACCGATAGTATCAGGGCTGTTATTATTACTACATAGACCGATAGTATCTGTTATTATTACTACATAGACCGATAGTATCTGTTATTATTACTACATAGACCGATAGTATCTGTTATTATTACTACATAGACCGATAGTATCTGTTATTATTACTACATAGACCGATAGTATCAGGGCTGTTATTATTACTACATAGACCGATAGTATCTGTTATTATTACTACATAGACCGATAGTATGCTGTTATTATTACTACATAGACCGATAGTATCTGGGCTGTTATTATTACTACATAGACCGATAGTATCTGTTATTATTACTACATAGACCGATAGTATCTGTTATTATTACTACATAGACCGATAGTATCTGTTATTATTACTACATAGACCGATAGTATGGCTGTTATTATTACTACATAGACCGATAGTATCTGTTATTATTACTACATAGACCGATAGTATGCTGTTATTATTACTACATAGACCGATAGTATCTGTTATTATTACTACATAGACCGATAGTATCAGGGCTGTTATTATTACTACATAGACCGATAGTATCTGTTATTATTACTACATAGACCGATAGTATCGGGCTGTTATTATTACTACATAGACCGATAGTATCTGTTATTATTACTACATAGACCGATAGTATCAGGGCTGTTATTATTACTACATAGACCGATAGTATCTGTTATTATTACTACATAGACCGATAGTATCTGTTATTATTACTACATAGACCGATAGTATCTGTTATTATTACTACATAGACCGATAGTATCTGTTATTATTACTACATAGACCGATAGTATCTGTTATTATTACTACATAGACCGATAGTATCTGTTATTATTACTACATAGACCGATAGTATCTGTTATTATTACTACATAGACCGATAGTATCTGTTATTATTACTACATAGACCGATAGTATCTGGGCTGTTATTATTACTACATAGACCGATAGTATCTGTTATTATTACTACATAGACCGATAGTATCAGGGCTGTTATTATTACTACATAGACCGATAGTATCTGTTATTATTACTACAGACCGATAGTATCTGTTATTATTACTACATAGACCGATAGTATCTGTTATTATTACTACATAGACCGATAGTATCAGGGCTGTTATTATTACTACATAGACCGATAGTATCTGTTATTATTACTACATAGACCGATAGTATCTGTTATTATTACTACATAGACCGATAGTATCAGGGCTGTTATTATTACTACATAGACCGATAGTATGGCTGTTATTATTACTACATAGACCGATAGTATCTGGGCTGTTATTATTACTACATAGACCGATAGTATCTGTTATTATTACTACATAGACCGATAGTATCTGTTATTATTACTACATAGACCGATAGTATCCTGTTATTATTACTACATAGACCGATAGTATGCTGTTATTATTACTACATAGACCGATAGTATCTGTTATTATTACTACATAGACCGATAGTATCTGTTATTATTACTACATAGACCGATAGTATCAGGGCTGTTATTATTACTACATAGACCGATAGTATCTGTTATTATTACTACATAGACCGATAGTATCTGTTATTATTACTACATAGACCGATAGTATCAGGGCTGTTATTATTACTACATAGACCGATAGTATGCTGTTATTATTACTACATAGACCGATAGTATGCTGTTATTATTACTACATAGACCGATAGTATCTGGGCTGTTATTATTACTACATAGACCGATAGTATGCTGTTATTATTACTACATAGACCGATAGTATCTGTTATTATTACTACATAGACCGATAGTATCTGTTATTATTACTACATAGACCGATAGTATCTGGGCTGTTATTATTACTACATAGACCGATAGTATCGGGCTGTTATTATTACTACATAGACCGATAGTATGGCTGTTATTATTACTACATAGACCGATAGTATCGGGCTGTTATTATTACTACATAGACCGATAGTATGCTGTTATTATTACTACATAGACCGATAGTATCTGTTATTATTACTACATAGACCGATAGTATGGCTGTTATTATTACTACATAGACCGATAGTATCTGTTATTATTACTACATAGACCGATAGTATCTGGGCTGTTATTATTACTACATAGACCGATAGTATCTGTTATTATTACTACATAGACCGATAGTATCTGTTATTATTACTACATAGACCGATAGTATCTGTTATTATTACTACATAGACCGATAGTATCTGGTCTGTTATTATTACTACATAGACCGATAGTATCTGTTATTATTACTACATAGACCGATAGTATCGGGCTGTTATTATTACTACATAGACCGATAGTATCTGTTATTATTACTACATAGACCGATAGTATCTGGGTTATTATTACTACATAGACCGATAGTATCTGGGCTGTTATTATTACTACATAGACCGATAGTATCTGTTATTATTACTACATAGACCGATAGTATCTGGGCTGTTATTATTACTACATAGACCGATAGTATCTGTTATTATTACTACATAGACCGATAGTATCTGTTATTATTACTACATAGACCGATAGTATGGGCTGTTATTATTACTACATAGACCGATAGTATCGGGCTGTTATTATTACTACATAGACCGATAGTATCTGTTATTATTACTACATAGACCGATAGTATCAGGGCTGTTATTATTACTACATAGACCGATAGTATCTGTTATTATTACTACATAGACCGATAGTATCTGGGCTGTTATTATTACTACATAGACCGATAGTATCTGTTATTATTACTACATAGACCGATAGTATCTGTTATTATTACTACATAGACCGATAGTATCTGTTATTATTACTACATAGACCGATAGTATCGGGCTGTTATTATTACTACATAGACCGATAGTATCGGCTGTTATTATTACTACATAGACCGATAGTATCTGTTATTATTACTACATAGACCGATAGTATCTGTTATTATTACTACATAGACCGATAGTATCGGGCTGTTATTATTACTACATAGACCGATAGTATGCTGTTATTATTACTACATAGACCGATAGTATCTGTTATTATTACTACATAGACCGATAGTATCAGGGCTGTTATTATTACTACATAGACCGATAGTATCTGTTATTATTACTACATAGACCGATAGTATCTGTTATTATTACTACATAGACCGATAGTATCTGTTATTATTACTACATAGACCGATAGTATCTGGGCTGTTATTATTACTACATAGACCGATAGTATCTGTTATTATTACTACATAGACCGATAGTATCTGGGCTGTTATTATTACTACATAGACCGATAGTATCTGTTATTATTACTACATAGACCGATAGTATCTGTTATTATTACTACATAGACCGATAGTATCTGTTATTATTACTACATAGACCGATAGTATCTGTTATTATTACTACATAGACCGATAGTATCTGTTATTATTACTACATAGACCGATAGTATCTGGGCTGTTATTATTACTACATAGACCGATAGTATCTGTTATTATTACTACATAGACCGATAGTATCTGTTATTATTACTACATAGACCGATAGTATCAGGGCTGTTATTATTACTACATAGACCGATAGTATGCTGTTATTATTACTACATAGACCGATAGTATCTGTTATTATTACTACATAGACCGATAGTATCTGGGCTGTTATTATTACTACATAGACCGATAGTATCGGGCTGTTATTATTACTACATAGACCGATAGTATCTGTTATTATTACTACATAGACCGATAGTATCTGTTATTATTACTACATAGACCGATAGTATCAGGGCTGTTATTATTACTACATAGACCGATAGTATCTGTTATTATTACTACATAGACCGATAGTATCTGTTATTATTACTACATAGACCGATAGTATCTGGGCTGTTATTATTACTACATAGACCGATAGTATCTGTTATTATTACTACATAGACCGATAGTATCTGGGCTGTTATTATTACTACATAGACCGATAGTATCTGTTATTATTACTACATAGACCGATAGTATCTGTTATTATTACTACATAGACCGATAGTATCTGTTATTATTACTACATAGACCGATAGTATCTGGGCTGTTATTATTACTACATAGACCGATAGTATCTGTTATTATTACTACATAGACCGATAGTATCGGCTGTTATTATTACTACATAGACCGATAGTATCTGTTATTATTACTACATAGACCGATAGTATCTGTTATTATTACTACATAGACCGATAGTATAGGGCTGTTATTATTACTACATAGACCGATAGTATCTGGGCTGTTATTATTACTACATAGACCGATAGTATCTGTTATTATTACTACATAGACCGATAGTATCTGTTATTATTACTACATAGACCGATAGTATCAGGGCTGTTATTATTACTACATAGACCGATAGTATCAGGGCTGTTATTATTACTACATAGACCGATAGTATCTGTTATTATTACTACATAGACCGATAGTATGGGCTGTTATTATTACTACATAGACCGATAGTATGCTGTTATTATTACTACATAGACCGATAGTATCTGTTATTATTACTACATAGACCGATAGTATCTGTTATTATTACTACATAGACCGATAGTATCTGGGCTGTTATTATTACTACATAGACCGATAGTATCTGTTATTATTACTACATAGACCGATAGTATCTGGGCTGTTATTATTACTACATAGACCGATAGTATCTGTTATTATTACTACATAGACCGATAGTATCTGTTATTATTACTACATAGACCGATAGTATGCTGTTATTATTACTACATAGACCGATAGTATCTGTTATTATTACTACATAGACCGATAGTATCTGTTATTATTACTACATAGACCGATAGTATCTGGGCTGTTATTATTACTACATAGACCGATAGTATCTGTTATTATTACTACATAGACCGATAGTATCTGTTATTATTACTACATAGACCGATAGTATCTGTTATTATTACTACATAGACCGATAGTATCTGTTATTATTACTACATAGACCGATAGTATCAGGGCTGTTATTATTACTACATAGACCGATAGTATCTGTTATTATTACTACATAGACCGATAGTATCTGTTATTATTACTACATAGACCGATAGTATCTGGGCTGTTATTATTACTACATAGACCGATAGTATCAGGGCTGTTATTATTACTACATAGACCGATAGTATCTGTTATTATTACTACATAGACCGATAGTATCTGTTATTATTACTACATAGACCGATAGTATCGGGCTGTTATTATTACTACATAGACCGATAGTATCTGTTATTATTACTACATAGACCGATAGTATCTGTTATTATTACTACATAGACCGATAGTATCGGGCTGTTATTATTACTACATAGACCGATAGTATCTGTTATTATTACTACATAGACCGATAGTATCTGGGCTGTTATTATTACTACATAGACCGATAGTATCTGTTATTATTACTACATAGACCGATAGTATCTGTTATTATTACTACATAGACCGATAGTATCTGTTATTATTACTACATAGACCGATAGTATCTGTTATTATTACTACATAGACCGATAGTATCTGTTATTATTACTACATAGACCGATAGTATCTGGGCTGTTATTATTACTACATAGACCGATAGTATCTGTTATTATTACTACATAGACCGATAGTATGCTGTTATTATTACTACATAGACCGATAGTATCAGGGCTGTTATTATTACTACATAGACCGATAGTATGCTGTTATTATTACTACATAGACCGATAGTATGCTGTTATTATTACTACATAGACCGATAGTATCTGTTATTATTACTACATAGACCGATAGTATGCTGTTATTATTACTACATAGACCGATAGTATCTGGGCTGTTATTATTACTACATAGACCGATAGTATCGGCTGTTATTATTACTACATAGACCGATAGTATCTGTTATTATTACTACATAGACCGATAGTATCTGTTATTATTACTACATAGACCGATAGTATCTGTTATTATTACTACATAGACCGATAGTATCTGTTATTATTACTACATAGACCGATAGTATCTGTTATTATTACTACATAGACCGATAGTATCTGGGCTGTTATTATTACTACATAGACCGATAGTATCTGTTATTATTACTACATAGACCGATAGTATCTGTTATTATTACTACATAGACCGATAGTATCTGTTATTATTACTACATAGACCGATAGTATCTGTTATTATTACTACATAGACCGATAGTATCTGTTATTATTACTACATAGACCGATAGTATCTGTTATTATTACTACATAGACCGATAGTATCGGGCTGTTATTATTACTACATAGACCGATAGTATCGGCTGTTATTATTACTACATAGACCGATAGTATCTGTTATTATTACTACATAGACCGATAGTATCTGTTATTATTACTACATAGACCGATAGTATGCTGTTATTATTACTACATAGACCGATAGTATCTGGGCGTTATTATTACTACATAGACCGATAGTATCGGGCTGTTATTATTACTACATAGACCGATAGTATCTGTTATTATTACTACATAGACCGATAGTATCTGTTATTATTACTACATAGACCGATAGTATCTGTTATTATTACTACATAGACCGATAGTATGCTGTTATTATTACTACATAGACCGATAGTATCGGGCTGTTATTATTACTACATAGACCGATAGTATCTGTTATTATTACTACATAGACCGATAGTATCAGGGCTGTTATTATTACTACATAGACCGATAGTATCTGTTATTATTACTACATAGACCGATAGTATGGCTGTTATTATTACTACATAGACCGATAGTATCTGTTATTATTACTACATAGACCGATAGTATCTGTTATTATTACTACATAGACCGATAGTATCGGGCTGTTATTATTACTACATAGACCGATAGTATGCTGTTATTATTACTACATAGACCGATAGTATCAGGGCTGTTATTATTACTACATAGACCGATAGTATCTGTTATTATTACTACATAGACCGATAGTATCTGTTATTATTACTACATAGACCGATAGTATCTGGGCTGTTATTATTACTACATAGACCGATAGTATCAGGGCTGTTATTATTACTACATAGACCGATAGTATCTGTTATTATTACTACATAGACCGATAGTATCAGGGCTGTTATTATTACTACATAGACCGATAGTATCTGTTATTATTACTACATAGACCGATAGTATCTGTTATTATTACTACATAGACCGATAGTATCTGGGCTGTTATTATTACTACATAGACCGATAGTATCTGTTATTATTACTACATAGACCGATAGTATCTGTTATTATTACTACATAGACCGATAGTATGGGCTGTTATTATTACTACATAGACCGATAGTATCTGGGCTGTTATTATTACTACATAGACCGATAGTATCAGGGCTGTTATTATTACTACATAGACCGATAGTATCTGTTATTATTACTACATAGACCGATAGTATCTGTTATTATTACTACATAGACCGATAGTATGGCTGTTATTATTACTACATAGACCGATAGTATCTGGGCTGTTATTATTACTACATAGACCGATAGTATCTGTTATTATTACTACATAGACCGATAGTATCTGTTATTATTACTACATAGACCGATAGTATCAGGGCTGTTATTATTACTACATAGACCGATAGTATCAGGGCTGTTATTATTACTACATAGACCGATAGTATCTGTTATTATTACTACATAGACCGATAGTATCTGTTATTATAACTACATAGACCGATAGTATCAGGGCTGTTATTATTACTACATAGACCGATAGTATGGGCTGTTATTATTACTACATAGACCGATAGTATCTGTTATTATTACTACATAGACCGATAGTATCTGTTATTATTACTACATAGACCGATAGTATCTGTTATTATTACTACATAGACCGATAGTATCTGTTATTATTACTACATAGACCGATAGTATTGGGCTGTTATTATTACTACATAGACCGATAGTATCAGGGCTGTTATTATTACTACATAGACCGATAGTATCTGTTATTATTACTACATAGACCGATAGTATCTGGGCTGTTATTATTACTACATAGACCGATAGTATCTGTTATTATTACTACATATGTTTTGTATTCAGAGCTCCCTTGTTATCGTTTATAAACATTAACCTGTGTTAAGAACCTAGGCTTACTCAAAATAGAAAAGTAAGTAAATATCACATTTCAGAAAATATTTTATTTAAGGCAGTCTCAGCTCATATCTTGCAGGCAGATAAATGTCGATTGTGAGAGGCAGGGCGATGGAGGCCCAGGCAGATAAATGTCGATTGTGAGAGGCAGGGCGAAGGAGGCCCAGGCAGATAAATGTCCATTGTGAGGGTACCAGGGCGAAGGAGGCCCAGGCAGATAAATGTCCATTGTGAGGGGCAGGGCGAAGGAGGCCCAGGCAGATAAATGTCCATTGTGAGGGTACCAGGGCGAAGGAGGCCCAGGCAGATAAATGTCCATTGGCGGCGAGGGCAGGGAGGATAAATATCCATTGTGAGGGGCAGGGCGATGGAGGCCCAGGAGGATAAATGGTCCATGGGGTGAAGGGGGTTTATATTTGCTATTCTCTGAGGACCTATGCTCCGAACCCGCTATGGTACTTGTAGGGGCGTCATGCACCCCAAAAATCGGAGGAGGCACAAAGTCCTAGGTGTGGATGGCTGGGGGGGGGGGGTCTTGTTGAGCGGGGCTGAACCCCTATACAAAAGTTGAAGAATTTTGGCATTTTTCAAACAACTGAAACAGCTTTTTCCTGCAGCCATGCCAAAAAAATATATATTTTTAAATTCTGTATTTAGTGCAGAAAAACTACAGGGGGTTTTTGAGAGAAGTCCTGAAGAGAGAGAGAGAGAGAGAGCCAGAGAGGATAAGTAGACATTTAACCTAGTAAGGATTTCTTCAAATTCAAACAAAAAAACATTTAATCAGGCATTCAGTTAAGAACAAATTCTAATTTACAGTAACGGCCTATTGGGGAACAGTGGGTTAACTGCCTTGTTCATGGGGGCAGAACGACAGATTTTTTTTACCTTGTCAGCTCGGGGGATTCGATCCAGCAACCTTCCCGATTACTGGCCCAATCCTCTAACAACTAGGCTTACCTGCCACCCCAATCATGTGTTATTTGCTATGGTAATTCATTGTATCTCACAGATAGAGTGGACATCACATAAGATTGATTTGGTGATAGCAGCAACAGAGAATTGTGTGGGGTGTCAGAGATTATAGTATGAACTAACGGGGGGGTTGAGAGAAGTGTTTACATCCTTCCAGGCCAACGGCCTGCATGGTGCGTAGGATCTGTTGGGGCCAAAGTAGTGTGTTTGTTGGGGATAGTGGTGTATATTTTGTGTTAGATGGTGGTGCAATTAATTATTTTTCCCATTTTTTGTTAAAAGAAAAAAAATGTGCAATTCACACTCTGACTTTTGAAAGGTCGGAAAGCCACATGATGAGCGAGAGAGGGCAAATATTTTTGGTGGGTATAACTTTTTTTCTGTTGTGTTATTGACTGTATGTTTGTTTATTTCCATGTGTAACTCTGTGTTGTTGTTTGTGTCGCACTGTTTTGCTTTTTTTTTTATCTTGGCCAGGTCGCAGTTGTAAATGAGAACTTATTCTCAACTAGTTTACCTGGTTATTAAATAAAAAATAAAGGTGGAATTAAAATACAATACAAAAAAAAAAAAAAAAGGAAATGACGTCATCAACACAAATCTCACCTCTCGCGAGACTGGCAGTTAAATTGTTTGAAAACAGGCGGCAGAAAACGACAAGCAGCTCAGAGTTGTCAACAGCAAGTAAGAACAAACGGACAATCGCAATGTATTTTTTATGTTATATATATTATTTATTATTTATTTACGAAAAATAAACGATGTTGTCAATGTTACTTTCTTTTTTGTGAAACATATAATTTCCCCCAAACCTCTTTGGTACTTTTGAGACGTTGTTTCCCCCCCCCCCTGCCTTGAGTGTCCGTTGGGAGCTTGAGGGAGAGAAACGTTAGCTAGTTAGCTTCGTTAGCCAACTATTTCTTTTTTAGCTTTTAAAACGGTTAATTATTGGATAATAGAGGACTTTATGTGAGATAGCTATTCTAGCCGAAGAGTACGGGTGAGATGTTCTTCTGGAATAGTGAAATGGGTCATTTGAAATAAGTTTCGCTAAATAAAACTAGAGTTAGATAGCCAACGTCGTTAATACTGTAACTGCTAACGTTACAGCTGCCTGCTGCTACGACGTTGGCTATAGTAGCTAAATACTAGGTAGCTAAATTAAACGTCGAATAGCCACAAACAGTACTGCTTGTTGTTGGATGTTTCACCCAATTTTCCTGTCACATACATTGACTGTTTCCCTTCATTGTAGAATAGGTTAGCTAGGCTTATTGTCTTTTTTTTGTGTGTGCTAACTAGCCAGCTAGTGTAGTTTATACCTGTGTTTGTTTGAATGATAACGTTTTTCTTTCTTCAGGAGAGAAAACATGACTGGGGAAAGTGAGTTGGCGATAAAAGAGGCGTTTCAGCGAGCTCAGAAAGGACATAACAACAAGGCTAAACTGGTGGCGAGTCTCAAGAACACGTACAACAAGGTCCACACACGTCTATAAACACACACAAGCACATACCATATAAACACACACACACCTGCAAACACACACAATCAATCAAATGTATTTATAAATCCCTTTTTACATCAGCTGATGTTAAAGTGTTATACAGAAAACCCAGCCTAAAACCACAAACAGCAAGCAATGCAGGTGTAGAAGAGTTGTGGCTCTGAAAAAACTTCCTATCCACACACACACACACACACATACTGTTCAACAAGGTGGACACAGTGACACACACATGTTTATACCACTGTTCCTGTTAATCCCCTTTCTATTACCAGCAATAGAACCACCATCCTTAACCCCCCCCAACCCTGTTTCCTGTGTTGCCCGTCTGTCCCGTCTCTAGTTGGACGACAAGACATTATTCCACCAGGAGTTTGTCCGGTACCTGAAACATGCCATGATCGTGTACAAGAGAGAACCGGCTGTGGAAAACATTATAGAGTTCGTCTCCAAATTCTCCACCAGCTTCCATACGTCTTCCACCGAGGGAGGAGAGGAGGAGGAAGAGGAGGAGGAGGAAGAGGACGAGAACCCCTTCCTCAGTTACATGTTCAATTTCCTGTTGGAGGTACTACAACTCTGGCGAGTCCCAAACTATCTCTTATGTACTGCATTGCTTTTAACCAGGGCCCAATGGTAGTGGGCGGTATACTGTATACCTGGGGTATGTGTAAATATCCACACGATGGTTTTTCAATACCGTTGAAACAATACATTTTTTTCTTTATACATTTGAATATTTTGTAGGTACTTTTTTTTTATTTTTATAAGTAAATATCTACAGTCGACTTTGTGAAATAATGTTTTAGGAGATATAAAACTTGTTCATTTCACCTGTCACCATAACGTTTTCGTTATGAAGCTGTAGTCCTCAGTCACGTGCTTGTTTACAAGCACACGATGACGAAGAGACCTGAGCCTTGTGAGTCACTGTTGTGCAGCAACACGCTGGAAATGTGGTTACAGTATGGAATTCACAACTAAATGTTTACTAGCTAAATATTGTCTAACGTGTGTTAAATGCTCTGGAGTTGTGCATCTGGTTTGCTAACTTAGTAGCTAGTAAACTAGCTAAAGCCTCCCCCACACACTGTATGATTTTAGCCGTCTTATGCCACGATTTTGCCATCCCAGACAGAAATTCCAAGTGATGGGTAAATTCATAAGTTATAAACGATTGTCCGGGTGTCTTGGCTCTGATTCAGGACCGCTACGTCTTGGCTGGTTCAGTGAGACAGGGTCTGGGTCTGCTGGTTCAGTACCACTACGTCTTGGCTCCTCGTTCAGTGAGACAGGGTCTGGGTCTGCTGGTTCAGTACCACTACGTCTTGGCTCCTCGTTCAGTGAGACTGGGTCTGCTGGTTCAGTACCACTACGTCTTGGCTCCTCGTTCAGTGAGACAGGGTCCAGGGCTGCTGGTTCAGTACCACTACGTCTTGGCTCCTCGTTCAGTGAGACTGGGTCTGCTGGTTCAGTACCACTACGTCTTGGCTCCTCGTTCAGTGAGACTGGGTCTGCTGGTTCAGTACCACTACGTCTTGGCTCCTCGTTCAGTGAGACTGGGTGGCTGCTGGTTCAGTACCACTACGTCTTGGCTCCTCGTTCAGTGAGACTGGGTCTGCTGGTTCAGTACCACTACGTCTTGGCTCCTCGTTCAGTGAGACTGGGTCTGCTGGTTCAGTACCACTACGTCTTGGCTCCTCGTTCAGTGAGACTGGGTCTGCTGGTTCAGTACCGCTACGTCTTGGCTCCTCGTTCAGTGAGACTGGGTCTGCTGGTTCAGTACCACTACGTCTTGGCTCCTCGTTCAGTGAGACTGGGTCTGCTGGTTCAGTACCACTACGTCTTGGCTCCTCGTTCAGTGAGACTGGGTCCAGGGCTGCTGGTTCAGTACCACTAAGTCTTGGCTCCTCGTTCAGTGAGACTGGGTCTGCTGGTTCAGTACCACTACGTCTTGGCTCCTCGTTCAGTGAGACTGGGTCTGCTGGTTCAGTACCGCTACGTGAGGTCGTTGGCTCCGACAAAAGTTCTGTCGGTGTCAGATTTGTTTTGCTTTGATTTGTGTGGCTGGTATTACGAGCCGATCCTGATGACTGACCAATAGGAACACTTCGGTATGAACACAACAATACCTGTGACAGTACAGGAACTGTAATGCCATTTATTGGGAATAGTCAGATTAAAATAATCGTTTGATTTTTAAAACGTTTACATGCTGTGCAAGAAGAACGATTTCCCTAATAATCTTGACACATCTGAAATCAGGCTTACCTGATGGGATTTTAATAAAGGCACGAAATCACCAATCATAATAAATCTTTTAGCACAGTGACCATGTTATTTTGGGGGAAGCCGATTTGATTCTGGGTTTGGACATATGACGTTTTTTTTTTTGAAAACGGTACATACTTTCAGTTTTTTCCCTAAGTCGTGCATGAGCGTAGAGTGGGGCTTGTGCTGTTGGCGCTGGCACATACTTAGGTCAGATAGACCGCCGCTGTCGACGTAGCCCGCGGCGGCTGAGGTAGCCTCGCAAGCCAATCGCACAATGTGACGACAGAACTGAAGCAAATCGATCATTCTGGACAGGTTGATATCTAGATTTATTTAGGTAACATCCGCGCAGTGTGACGTGATAATGGTAAAATATGTCCAGTCTGTAAAAGGCCTTCACTGGTTAGCTTCTTGTGATCCGGCTTGTCTTGGTAACAGCATGAGAATCCCCTCCTGGAAAAGATCCCTGCTGTCTTAATATTTGTTTTGTACGTGCAGAAAACTGAGTAGAATTTGAGTTACTTGTATAACTTTATGAGCTGGGATGTCTGTCTAGGCAAATAGTTTGTCAGAGACTGTTTAGAATCGTTAGCATTTAGCTAGCATTCACTATGTGATTTTACATGTTCTCTTTAGCATTGCTAACCTTTGGATTGAAAATTGGTGTGCTCAGTGCCAGTGTTAGCGAATATCCCATGATGGCATAAGGTCGGTAGAACTATCTGCATACTGCTCAAGACTATATGTTAGTAGTTACCCTTTTTAGTGGATAGGATGCCCGTTTGGGACACAGACAGCCTCTCACACTTTCTGATATAAAACAGGACCAGACAGTATCTGATATAAAACAGGACCAGACAGGACCAGACAGTATCTGGTATAAAACAGGACCAGACAGTATCTGATATAAAACAGGACCAGACAGTATCTGATATAAAACAGGACCAGACAGTATCTGGTATAAAACAGGACCAGACAGGACCAGACAGTATCTGATATAAAACGGGACCAGACAGTATCTGATATAAAACAGGACCAGACAGTATCTGATATAAAACAGGACCAGACGGTATCTGATATAAAACAGGACCAGACAGTATCTGATATAAAACAGGACCAGACAGGACCAGACAGTATCTGATATAAAACAGGACCAGACAGGACCAGACAGTATCTGATATAAAACAGGACCAGACAGTATCTGATATAAAACAGGACCAGACAGTATCTGATATAAAACAGGACCAGACAGTATCTGATATAAAACGGGACCAGACAGTATCTGATATAAAACAGGACCAGACAGGACCAGACAGTATCTGATATAAAACAGGACCAGACAGTATCTGATATAAAACGGGACCAGACAGTATCTGATATAAAACAGGACCAGACAGGACCAGACAGTATCTGATATAAAGGACAGGACCAGACAGTATCTGATATAAAACAGGACCAGACAGTATCTGATATAAAACAGGACCAGACAGGACCAGACAGTATCTGATATAAAACAGGACCAGACAGTATCTGATATAAAACAGGACCAGACAGGACCAGACAGTATCTGATATAAAACAGGACCAGACAGTATCTGGTATAAAACAGGACCAGACAGGACCAGACAGTATCTGATATAAAACGGGACCAGACAGTATCTGATATAAAACAGGACCAGACGGTATATGATATAAAACAGGACCAGACAGTATCTGGTATAAAACAGGACCAGACAGTATCTGATATAAAACAGGACCAGACAGGACCAGACAGTATCTGATATAAAACGGGACCAGACAGTATCTGATATAAAACAGGACCAGACAGGACCAGACAGTATCTGGTATAAAACAGGACCAGACAGTATCTGATATAAAACGGGACCAGACGGTATCTGATATAAAACGGGACCAGACAGTATCTGATATAAAACAGGACCAGACAGGACCAGACAGTATCTGGTATAAAACAGGACCAGACAGGACCAGACAGTATCTGATATAAAACAGGACCAGACAGTATCTGATATAAAACAGGACCAGGCAGTATCTGATATAAAACAGGAGACAGGACCAGACAGTATCTGATATAAAAACAGGACCAGACAGTATCTGATATAAAACAGGACCAGACAGTATCTGATATAAAACAGGACCAGACAGGACCAGACAGTATCTGATATAAAACAGGACCAGACAGTATCTGATATAAAACAGGACCAGACAGTATCTGATATAAAACAGGACCAGACAGTATCTGATATAAAACAGGACCAGACAGTATCTGATATAAAACAGGACCAGACAGGACCAGACAGTATCTGATATAAAACAGGACCAGACAGGACCAGACAGTATCTGATATAAAACAGGACCAGACAGGACCAGACAGTATCTGATATAAAACAGGACCAGACAGTATCTGATATAAAACAGGACCAGACAGTATCTGATATAAAACAGGACCAGACAGGACCAGACAGTATCTGATATAAAACAGGACCAGACAGTGTCTGATATAAAACAGGACCAGACAGTATCTGATATAAAACGGGACCAGACAGTATCTGATATAAAACAGGACCAGACAGGACCAGACAGTATCTGATATAAAACAGGACCAGACAGTATCTGATATAAAACAGGACCAGACAGTATCTGATATAAAACAGGACCAGACAGGACCAGACAGTATCTGATATAAAACAGGACCAGACAGTATCTGATATAAAACAGGACCAGACAGTATCTGATATAAAACAGGACCAGACAGTATCTGATATAAAACAGGACCAGACAGTATCTGATATAAAACAGGACCAGACAGGACCAGACAGTATCTGATATAAAACGGGACCAGACAGTATCTGATATAAAACGGGACCAGACAGTATCTGATATAAAACGGGACCAGACAGGACCAGACAGTATCTGATATAAAACAGGACCAGACAGTATCTGATATAAAACAGGACCAGACAGTATCTGATATAAAACGGGACCAGACAGTATCTGATATAAAACAGGACCAGACAGGACCAGACAGTATCTGATATAAAACGGGACCAGACAGTATCTGATATAAAACAGGACCAGACAGTATCTGATATAAAACAGGACCAGACAGGACCAGACAGTATCTGATATAAAACAGGACCAGACAGTATCTGATATAAAACAGGACCAGACAGGACCAGACAGTATCTGATATAAAACAGGACCAGACAGTATCTGATATAAAACAGGACCAGACAGTATCTGATATAAAACAGGACCAGACAGTATCTGATATAAAACAGGACCAGACAGGACCAGACAGTATCTGATATAAAACGGGACCAGACAGTATCTGATATAAAACGGGACCAGACAGTATCTGATATAAAACGGGACCAGACAGGACCAGACAGTATCTGATATAAAACAGGACCAGACAGTATCTGATATAAAACAGGACCAGACAGTATCTGATATAAAACGGGACCAGACAGTATCTGATATAAAACGGGACCAGACAGTATCTGATATAAAACGGGACCAGACAGGACCAGACAGCATCTGATATAAAACAGGACCAGACAGGACCAGACAGTATCTGATATAAAACAGGACCAGACAGTATCTGATATAAAACAGGACCAGACAGTATCTGATATAAAACAGGACCAGACAGTATCTGATATAAAACAGGACCAGACGGTATCTGATATAAAACAGGACCAGACGGTATCTGATATAAAACAGGACCAGACAGGACCAGACAGTATCTGATATAAAACAGGACCAGACAGGACCAGACAGTATCTGATATAAAACAGGACCAGACAGGACCAGACAGTATCTGGTATAAAACAGGACCAGACAGTATCTGGTATAAAACAGGACCAGACAGTATCTGATATAAAACAGGACCAGACAGGACCAGACAGTATCTGATATAAAACGGGACCAGACGGGACCAGACAGTATCTGATATAAAACGGGACCAGACAGGACCAGACAGTATCTGATATAAAACGGGACCAGACAGTATCTGATATAAAACAGGACCAGACAGTATCTGATATAAAACAGGACCAGACAGTATCTGATATAAAAGGACAGGACCAGACAGTATCTGATATAAAACAGGACCAGACAGTATCTGATATAAAACAGGACCAGACAGTATCTGATATAAAACAGGACCAGACAGGACCAGACAGTATCTGATATAAAACAGGACCAGACAGTATCTGATATAAAACAGGACCAGACAGTATCTGATATAAAACAGGACCAGACAGGACCAGACAGTATCTGATATAAAACAGGACCAGACAGGACCAGACAGTATCTGATATAAAACAGGACCAGACAGGACCAGACAGTATCTGATATAAAACAGGACCAGACAGTATCTGATATAAAACAGGACCAGACAGTATCTGATATAAAACAGGACCAGACAGGACCAGACAGTATCTGATATAAAACAGGACCAGACAGTGTCTGATATAAAACAGGACCAGACAGTATCTGATATAAAACGGGACCAGACAGTATCTGATATAAAACAGGACCAGACAGGACCAGACAGTATCTGATATAAAACGGGACCAGACAGTATCTGATATAAAACAGGACCAGACAGTATCTGATATAAAACAGGACCAGACAGGACCAGACAGTATCTGGTATAAAACAGGACCAGACAGTATCTGATATAAAACAGGACCAGACAGGACCAGACAGTATCTGATATAAAACGGGACCAGACAGTATCTGATATAAAACGGGACCAGACAGTATCTGATATAAAACAGGACCAGACAGTATCTGATATAAAACAGGACCAGACAGTATCTGATATAAAACGGGACCAGACAGGACCAGACAGTATCTGATATAAAACAGGACCAGACAGTATCTGATATAAAACAGGACCAGACAGTATCTGATATAAAACTGGACCAGACAGTATCTGATATAAAACGGGACCAGACAGTATCTGATATAAAACAGGACCAGACAGTATCTGATATAAAACAGGACCAGACAGGACCAGACAGTATCTGATATAAAACGGGACCAGACAGTATCTGATATAAAACGGGACCAGACAGTATCTGGTATAAAACGGGACCAGACAGTATCTGATATAAAACGGGACCAGACAGGACCAGACAGTATCTGATATAAAACAGGACCAGACAGTATCTGATATAAAACAGGACCAGACAGGACCAGACAGTATCTGATATAAAACGGGACCAGACAGTATCTGATATAAAATGGGACCAGACAGTATCTGATATAAAACGGGACCAGACAGGACCAGACAGTATCTGATATAAAACAGGACCAGACAGTATCTGATATAAAACAGGACCAGACAGTATCTGATATAAAACGGGACCAGACAGTATCTGATATAAAACGGGACCAGACAGTATCTGATATAAAACAGGACCAGACAGTATCTGATATAAAACAGGACCAGACAGTATCTGATATAAAACAGGACCAGACAGTATCTGATATAAAACAGGACCAGACAGTATCTGATATAAAACAGGACCAGACTGGACCAGACAGTATCTGATATAAAACGGGACCAGACAGTATCTGATATAAAACAGGACCAGACAGTATCTTGATATAAAACAGGACCAGACAGGACCAGACAGTATCTGATATAAAACAGGACCAGACAGTATCTGATATAAAACAGGACCAGACGGTATCTGATATTAAACAGGACCAGACAGGACCAGACAGTATCTGATATAAAACAGGACCAGACAGGACCAGACAGTATCTGATATAAAACAGGACCAGACAGTATCTGATATAAAACGGGACCAGACAGTATCTGATATAAAACGGGACCAGACAGTATCTGATATAAAACAGGACCAGACAGTATCTGATATAAAACAGGACCAGACAGGACCAGACAGTATCTGATATAAAACAGGACCAGACAGTATCTGATATAAAACGGGACCAGACAGTATCTGATATAAAACAGGACCAGACAGGACCAGACAGTATCTGATATAAAACAGGACCAGACAGTATCTGATATAAAACAGGACCAGACAGTATCTGATATAAAACAGGACCAGACAGCATCTGATATAAAACAGGACCAGACAGTATCTGATATAAAACAGGACCAGACAGTATCTGATATAAAACAGGACCAGACAGTATCTGATATAAAACAGGACCAGACAGGACCAGACAGTATCTGATATAAAACAGGACCAGACAGGACCAGACAGTATCTGATATAAAACAGGACCAGACAGTATCTGATATAAAACAGGACCAGACAGTATCTGATATAAAACAGGACCAGACAGTATCTGATATAAAACAGGACCAGACAGTATCTGATATAAAACAGGACCAGACAGTATCTGATATAAAACAGGACCAGACAGTATCTGGTATAAAACAGGACCAGACAGGACCAGACAGTGTCTGGTATAAAACAGGACCAGACAGGACCAGACAGTATCTGGTATAAAACAGGACCAGACAGTATCTGGTATGAAACAGGACCAGACAGGACCAGACAGTATCTGATATAAAACGGGA
>NW_025547335.1:130000-132500 GCF_905237065.1 Salmo salar
CAACCAAGGGACAGTGTTGGGGGGGGAAATGGGGATATGAAGTGGTTTGTGTGAAGTACAGGCAGGGGGCATATTATCCTGGGTGGTTGTTTACCCCAAGTTACCCGAACAGGAAGGCGCCCGCGTTACGCTCCCTAACAGGAAGGCCCGCGTTACGCTCCCTTACAGGAAGGCCCGCGTTACGCTCCCTAGCAGGAAGGCCCGCGTTACGCTCCCTTACAGGAAGGCCCGCGTTACGCTCCCTAGCAGGAAGGCCCGCGTTACGCTCCCTAGCAGGAAGGCCCGCGTTACGCCCCCTAACAGGAAGGCCCGCGTTACGCTCCCTAGCAGGAAGGCCCGCGTACGCCCCTAGCAGGAAGGCCCGCGTTACGCTCCCTAGCAGGAAGGCGCCCGCGTTACGCTCCCTGACAGGAAGGCCCGCTACGCCCCTAACAGGAAGGCGCCCGGCGTTACGCTCCCCTAGCAGGAAGGCCCGCGTTACGCTCCCTAGCAGGAAGGCCCGCGTTACGCCCCTAACAGGAAGGCCCGCGTTACGCTCCCTAACAGGAAGGCCCGCGTTACGCTCCCTAACAGGATGGCCCGCGTTACGCTCCCTAACAGGATGGCCCGCGTTACGCTCCCTAGCAGGAAGGCCCGCGTTACGCTCCCTAGCAGGAAGGCCCGCGTTACGCTCCCTAGCAGGAAGGCCCGCGTTACGCTCCCTAGCAGGAAGGCCCGCGTTACGCTCCCTAGCAGGAAGGCCCGCGTTACGCTCCCTAACAGGAAGGCCCGCGTTACGCTCCCTAGCAGGAAGGCCCGCGTTACGCTCCCTAACAGGAAGGCCGCGTTACGCTCCCTAACAGGAAGGCCCGCGTTACGCTCCCTGACAGGAAGGCCCGCGTTACGCTCCCTAACAGGAAGGCCCGCGTTACGCTCCCTAGCAGGAAGGCCCGCGTTACGCTCCCTAACAGGAAGGCCCGCGTTACGCCCCCTAACAGGAAGGCCCGCGTTATACTCCCTAACAGGAAGGCCCGCGTTACGCTCCCTAGCAGGAAGGCCCGCGTTACGCTCCCTAGCAGGAAGGCCCGCGTTACGCCCCTAACAGGAAGGCCCGCGTTACGCTCCCTAGCAGGAAGGCCCGCGTTACGCTCCCTAACAGGAAGGCCCGCGTTACGCTCCCTAGCAGGAAGGCCCGCGTTACGCCCCCTAACAGGAAGGCCCGCGTTACGCTCCCTAGCAGGAAGGCCCGCGTTACGCCCCTAACAGGAAGGCCCGCGTTACGCCCCTAACAGGAAGGCCCGCGTACGCTCCCTAGCAGGAAGGCCCGCGTTACGCCCCCTGACAGGAAGGCCCGCGTTACGCTCCCTAGCAGGAAGGCCCGCGTTACGCTCCCTGACAGGAAGGCCCGCGTTATGCTCCCCTAGCAGGAAGGCCCGCGTTACGCTCCCTGACAGGAAGGCCCGCGTTATGCTCCCTGACAGGAAGGCCCGTTACGCTCCCTGACAGGAAGGCCCGCTTACGCCCCTAACAGGAAGGCCCGCGTTACGCCCCTAGCAGGAAGGCCCGCGTTACGCTCCCTAACAGGAAGGCCCGCGTTACGCTCCCTAGCAGGAAGGCCCGCGTTACGCTCCCTAGCAGGAAGGCCCGCGTACGCTCCCGAACAGGAAGGCGCCCGCGTTACGCTCCCTAGCAGGAAGGCCCGCGTTACGCTCCCTAGCAGGAAGGCCCGCGTTACGCTCCCTAACAGGAAGGCCCGCGTTACGCTCCCCAACAGGAAGGCCCGCGTTACGCTCCCTAGCAGGAAGGCCCGCGTTACGCTCCCTAACAGGAAGGCCCGCGTTACGCTCCCTAGCAGGAAGGCCCGCGTTACGCTCCCTGACAGGAAGGCCCGCGTTACGCTCCCTAGCAGGAAGGCCCGCGTTACGCTCCCTAGCAGGAAGGCCCGCGTTACGCTCCCCGACAGGAAGGCCCGCGTTACGCTCCCTGACAGGAAGGCCCGCGTTATACTCCCTATATTTATGCTTGTTTTCTGAGACATACAATTGATCGATAGTATGGCTAACTAGTTAAACCAGGGCTCAACATTAACGGTTATCCCCTTGCCCGTACATTATTTTTCTTTGTCGGACAGGAAGAATATATATTTAAGTCAAAAATAAAATCGATCAAGTAGGTCTTATCAGAATTGGATCAGTGTCCTGAAGATGCGATGCTTATGGTCCTCCCAATATCTGCAGAGCGCAGTGGAGTATAATTATTGTGGTCCTGCATTGATAGACACAAGCGGTTTTTCAATCATGCAGTCGCGAGATATATACAGTGCCTTCGGAAAAGTATTCAGATCTCTAGACCGTTTCCCCATTTCTTTATTTTTTTTGGTCACGTTACAGCCTTATTCTAAAATTGATAAAAAAAATGTTTTTCTTCTTATCAATACATAGAGTACCTCATAATGACAAAGCAAAAAAACAGGTTTAGACATTTTTTTTTTTACAATTATATATATATATATATATAAAAG
>NW_025547335.1:137500-142500 GCF_905237065.1 Salmo salar
GCTCAGTAGACTGGAAGCGTGGAGGTGGACTAGAGAGATGTTAGGCTCAGTAGACTGGAAGCGTGGAGGTGGACTAGAGAGATGTCAGGCTCAGTAGACTGGAAGCGTGGAGGTGGACTAGAGAGATGTTAGGCTCAGTAGACTGGAAGCGTGGAGGTGGACTAGAGAGATGTTAGGCTCAGTAGACTGGAAGCGTGGAGGTGGACTAGAGATGTTAGGCTCAGTAGACTGGAAGCGTGGAGGTGGACTAGAGAGATGTTAGGCTCAGTAGACTGGAAGCGTGGAGGTGGACTAGAGAGATGTTAGGCTCAGTAGACTGGAAGCGTGGAGGTGGACTAGAGAGATGTTAGGCTCAGTAGACTGGAAGCGTGGAGGTGGACTAGAGAGATGTCAGGCTCAGTAGACTGGAAGCGTGGAGGTGGACTAGAGAGATGTTAGGCTCAGTAGACTGGAAGCGTGGAGGTGGACTAGAGAGATGTTAGGCTCAGTAGACTGGAAGCGTGGAGGTGGACTAGAGAGATGTTAGGCTCAGTTGTAACAGTTTGTGACTACAGTCCCATTGTCTCCTGTCTGTTCTCTCTAGATATGTGAAGGGCCTGTCAGTGCTGTCTGCAAACCAGAGAAGCTTTATTACTAGGTTTGTCCAGGCAGTGTAGTAGTGTTATTACCATGTTATAACTGATGTATACCTACATTATTAACATGTTATAACAGGTATATGAAGGCAGTTTAGTAGTGTTAACATGTTATAACTGATGTATACCTACATTAACATATTATAACGGGTATATGAAGGCAGTTTAGTAGTGTTATTACCATGTTATAACTGATGTATACCTACATTATTAACATGTTATAACAGGTATATGAAGGCAGTGTAGTAGTGTTATTACCATGTTATAACTTATGTATACCAACATTAACATGTTATAACAGGTCTATGAAGGCAGTTTAGTGTTAACATGTTATAACTGATGTATACCAACATTATTAACATATTATAACAGGTATATGAAGGCAGTGTAGTGTTAACATGTTATAACTGATGTATAACTACATTAACATATTATAACAGGTATATGAAGGCAGTGTAGTAGTGTTATTACCATGTTATAACTGATGTATACTTACATTAACATGTTATAACAGGTATATGAAGGCAGTTTAGTGTTAACATGTTATAACTGATGTATACCTACATTAACATATTGTAACAGGTATATGAAGGCAGTGTAATAGTGTTATTACCATGTTATAACTGCTGTATACCTACATTAACATGTTATAACAGGTATATGAAGGCAGTTTAGTAGTGTTAACATGTTATAACTGATGTATACCAACATTAACATATTATAACAGGTATATGAAGGCAGTGTAATAGTGTTATTACCATGTTATAACTGATGTATTTTTGTACATTCCATGTATAACTGATATTTAACTATGTAGTGGTGGATTTGGCTATTTCAATCACACCCGTTGCTAACAGGTGTAAAAAAATCGAGCACACAGCCATGCAATCTCCATAGACAAACATTGGCAGTAGAATGGCCCCGTACTGAAGAGCTCAGTGACTTTCAACGTGGCACCGTCATAGGATGCCACCTTTCCAACAAGTCACTTCGTCAAATTTCTGCCCTGCTAGAGCTGCCCCCCGGGTCAACTGTAAGTGCTGTTATTGTGAAGTGGAAACATCTAGGAGCAACAACGGCTCAACCGCGAAGTGGTAGGCCACACAAGCTCGCAGAACGGGAACAACTGAGTGCTGAAGCGCGTAAAAATCGTCTGTCCTCATTTACAACACTTTCTACCGAGTTGCTTCCAGAGGCTGTTTGGAACATCAGCACAAGAACTGTTAGTTGGGAGCTTCATGAAATGGGTTTCCGTGGCCGAGCAGCCGCACACAAGCCTAAGAATCACCATGTGCAACGCCAAGCGCCATTGGATTCTGGAGCAGTGGAAACACGTTCTCTGGAGTGATTTATTCACGCTTCACCATCTTGGACGAATCTGGGTTTGGCGGATGCCAGGAGAGAAAGCTACCTGCCAGAATGCTTAGTGACAACTGTAAAGTTTGGTGGAGGAGGAATAATGGTCTCGGGCGGTTTTTCATGGTTTGGGCCCCTTAGTTCCAGTGAAGGGAAATCTTATCGCTACAGCATACAATGACATTCTAGATGATTCTGTACTTCCTACTTGGTGGCAACAGTTTGGGAAGGCCCTTTCCTGTTTCAGCGTGACAATTCCCCCGAGGACAAAGCGAGGTCCATACAGAGATGGTTTGTAGACATCGGTGTGGAAGAACTTAACTGCACAGAGCCCTGACCTTAACCCCATCGAACACCTTTGGGATGAATTGGAAAGCCTCCTGCGAGCCAGGGCCTAATCGCCCCAACATCAGGGCCCCAACATCAGGGCCTCCTGCGAGCCAGGGCCTAATCACCCCGACATCAGGGCCACCTGCGAGCCAGGGCCTAATCGCCCCAACATCAGGGCCACCTGCGAGCCAGGGCCTAATCGCCCCAACATCAGGGCCCCGACATCAAAGCCTCCTGCGAGCCAGGCCTAATCGCCCCAACATCAGGGCCCCAACATCAGTGCCCGTTTGGAATGAGATGTTGGATGAACAGTTGTCCCCGTACCTTTTGGTCATGTAGTGTTTATAACATGTAGATATGTAAAGGTAGCCTGGGTGCGTAAAGGTAGCCTGGGTGCGTAAAGGTAGCCTGGGTGCGTAAAGGTAGCCTGGGGGGGTAAAGGTAGCCTGGGGGCGTAAAGGTAGCCTGGGGGCGTAAAGGTAGCCTGGGGGCGTAAAGGTAGCCTGGGTGCGTAAAGGTAGCCTGGGTGCGTAAAGGTAGCCTGGGTGCGTGAAGGTAGCCTGGGGGCGTAAAGGTAGCCTGGGTGCCAGTCAGTTTGTACTCTGTAAAAAGTGTTGTAACTAATGTGTAATACCAGGTATATGAAGTGTGTTATAACTATTACTGAGTAATACCAGGTATATGAAGTGTTATAACTATTGTTAATGTGTAATACCAGGTATATGAAGTGTTGTAACTAATGTGTAATACCAGGTATATGAAGTGTTATAACTATTACTGTGTAATATCAGGTACATGAAGTGTGTTATAACTATTACTGTGTAATACCAGGTATATGAAGTGTTATAACTATTATTACTGTGTAATACCAGGTACATGAAGTGTGTTATAACTATTATTACTGTGTAATACCAGGTATATGAAGTGTGTAACTATTATTACTGTGTAATACCAGGTATATGAAGTGTGTTATAACTATTATTACTGTGTAATACCAGGTATATGAAGTGTGTTATAACTATTATTACTGTGTAATACCAGGTACATGAAGCGTGTTATAACTATTATTACTGTGTAATACCAGGTATATGAAGTGTTATAACTATTACTGTGTAATACCAGGTACATGAAGTGTGTTATAACTATTATTACTGTGTAATACCAGGTATACATGAAGTGTGTTATAACTATTACTGTGTAATACCAGGTATATGAAGTGTTATAAATATTATTACTGTGTAATACCAGGTATATGAAGTGTTATAAATATTATTACTGTGTAATACCAGGTACATGAAGTGTGTAACTATTATTACTGTGTAATACCAGGTACATGAAGTGTGTAACTATTATTACTGTGTAATACCAGGTATACATGAAGTGTGTTATAACTATTACTGTGTAATACCAGGTATATGAAGTGTTATAAATATTATTACTGTGTAATACCAGGTATATGAAGTGTTATAAATATTATTACTGTGTAATACCAGGTATATGAAGTGTGTAACTATTATTACTGTGTAATACCAGGTACATGAAGTGTGTTATAACTATTACTGTGTAATACCAGGTACATGACGTGTGTTATAACTATTATTACTGTGTAATACCAGGTATATGAAGTGTTGTAACTATTATTACTGTGTAATACCAGGTACATGAAGTGTGTTATAACTATTACTGTGTAATACCAGGTATACATGAAGTGTGTTATAACTATTACTGTGTAATACCAGGTATACATGAAGTGTGTTATAACTATTACTGTGTAATATCAGGTATATGAAGTGTTATAACTATTGTTAATGTGTAATACCAGGTATATGAAGTGTGTTATAACCATTACTGTGTAATACCAGGTATATGAAGTGTTATAACTATTAATGTGTAATACCAGGTATATGAAGTGTGTTATAACTATTACTGAGTAATACCAGGTATATGAAGTGTTATAACTATTGTTAATGTGTAATACCAGGTATATGAAGTGTTGTAACTAATGTGTAATACCACGTATATGAAGTGTTATAACTATTGTTAATGTGTAATACCAGGTACATGAAGTGTGTTATAACTATTACTGAGTAATACCAGGTATATGAAGTGTTATAACTATTATTACTGTGTAATACCAGGTATATGAAGTGTTATAACTATTATTACTGTGTAATACCAGGTATATGAAGTGTTATAACTATTATTACTGTGTAATACCAGGTATATGAAGTGTTATAACTATTATTACTGTGTAATACCAGGTATGTGAAGTGTTATAACTATTATTACTGTGTAATACCAGGTATGTGAAGTGTTGTAACTATTATTACTGTGTAATACCAGGTATGTGAAGTGTTATAACTATTATTACTGTGTAATACCAGGTATATGAAGTGTTATAACTATTATTACTGTGTAATACCAGGTATATGAAGTGTTATAACTATTATTACTGTGTAATACCAGGTATATGAAGTGTTATAACTATTATTACTGAGTAATACCAGGTATGTGAAGTGTTGTAACTATTATTACTGTGTAATACCAGGTATGTGAAGTGCGTCCCGGCGCTGTCTGAAGAACAGAAAGGAGACTTTGCTCAGCTGGAGCTGGTGATGACTAAAGAGTTCATCTCTCAACAACTCATCCACCTCACGGGCTGTCTGGATACCAATGAAG